>NW_022991335.1:100000-267653 GCF_902827175.1 Gymnodraco acuticeps | reverse complement strand
AACTCATGATACAAGGGTTACCATTCAAACCCTGCATTGTAAAGCAGCTAACATGTAGCACAGTCCCTGTGACATACAGCACTGTGCAATCTCAGAAAGAGTCATTTACCTATCAGTAGAATGAAAAAGTTAAAGTGGTGGAAGGACCTTTTAGTGAAACACTTCACGGACCCTAACTGCCAAAAAACAGTAAAGATGATCTACAGTTGAGGCCTAAATTATTAGCCCCCCAGGAGTTATGGAACATTTTCCTAAAATTCTTCCCAATGTTTCCAACATTGATAAAACTTGATATAATCAAACATTCACCAGTGCTATTTAGTAGCTTTTGGTACATTTTGGGAAGTAAAATATGTTTTTAGGCTCGCTTTATATCAAATATTGAAAAATGGGTTGATCAAAAATATTAGCCCCCATGTGAATTTTTGCTTTCAAAACACACCTAATCAACCAATCAGCTTTCAAGCCACACCTGAGCATTCAATCAGCATAAAAGGACTCCAAAAGTCAGGCACTCTGATACCTTATTGAGACTGGAACAAAGTGTATGTACCAGATGCAATAAAGCCTATGAATCATTTCTACATATTCTATCAGGGCTGTATGAACAATATTGTCCTTGTGTAAAGAAAATAGTGAAACAAAAATATGCTGAAAAACCATGGATCACTAAGGGAATATAAATGCATGTAAAACGAAAATGAATTATATAAAGACTTCTTAAAGAATGGATCAGTAGAGGCTGAACAAAAACAAGACATACAAAAACAACTAACAAAGATAATACGATGTAGCAAAATGGATCATTACAACACATTATTGGAGGATAACAAAAATAATACATGGAATGTATTAAATACCATTATTAAAAAGGAAATGGAAAGGCACACAACCCAAACAGTTTTCTGTCAAAAAACGATACAGTAATTTATGCCTCAGTTGCTGAAGATTTCAATAAGTACTTTGTCAATGTTGGTCCTTGTCTAGCTGGGGAATTCCAATACTGGTTGTAGTGATGGTGTTGAAAGTAAATATATATGTGAAGGAACCATATTCTTAAGAGGGACTGATGAAAATGAAATTATTGACACAGTTAAAAAACTTAAGAGTAAAAGGTCTACAGACTGTCATGATATTGACATGTATACAGTTAAAAACATTATTGAATGTAAACCACTAACTCACATCTGTAATCAGTCAATACAAACCGGTGTATTTCCAATAAAATGAAAACTGCTAAAGTCATACCAATACATAAATCTGGAGATAAACATGTACCGTCAAACTATAGACCATTTCATTGCAGGGTTCCCACACATAGACTATACTTGGGCGGGCCGCCCAGGTATATTAACGGCCGCCCAAGTATATTTCGCGACCCATTCTTTTTTTATATTTTTTTTTTAATTTTTTTTTGTATTTTTTTTAATTTATTCGTCCGTGTCCACGACGCCATCTGCGATCGATTAACTTGTGGACAATGATCCCTCGCTCCCTTGCTCTGATCTCGCCTCGTTAAGTGGCCTGCCTCACACAGGGTGACTGGCTGTCTACATGATGTGGCCTGCCAACATGGCCACTGTCATACAGATCATAAATCAAAGCCCTTGATTGGTCTCTGTGTGTCATTCAAGCTCGGGATAACCTCAGCTCAGGTGAGGTAAAGGACTCTCTGAGTGTTTAGATAGTTAACTTAGTTTAAGTTCTCAGTGGGTCTCAAACAGTGTGGTCACCATTTATGTAAACATATTCCATTTGAGAGGGTAGTGATTGATCTAATGGATAGTGAGGTGGGCTGAAGATCGGAAGGCTGTGAGTTCAAATCCCACCAGGAACACCTCCACTAGTGTGCCCTTGAGTGCCATCTTTACTAAAAATGATTATACAAAATGAAAACTTTTTTTTTTTTGTGATTTTTTCAATATATGTGAAGTATCAAAAATATTAAAACCATTCTTTTTGCAGACGACACAAGTCTACTCTGCTGTGGGGACGATTTAGAACAGCTATTGGTCACAATGGAGAAGGAACTGAGCAGGATGAAGATCTGGTTTGACCAAAATAAATTAACATTGAACGCAAGCAAAACCAAACTCATAATATTTGGGAATCGATCGACCAATACAGAGAAGAAACTCACTATAAATGGCGTCCAATTAGAAAGAGTATCGGAAATAAAATTCCTTGGAGTAATCATAGACAATAAATTAAGTTGGAAACCACATATAAGCTATATCAAAGCCAAAATGTCCAAATCAATAGCAATTCTGAATAAAGCCAAATACCTAATTAATCAAGCTTCTTTGTTTATGCTGTACTGCTCCTTCATACTTCCATACATGATGTATTGTGTGGAAGTTTGGGGGAACACATATAAAACAAATACACATCCTATCTTCATCCTGCAAAAAAGAGCCATACGAGTTATACATAAAACTACGTACAGAGAACCTACAAATAAATTGTTCATCAAACTAAAAACACTAAAACTATTCAAATTATGTTCAAAGCCGCAAATCAACAATTACCTCATAATATCCAGGGACTTTTCACACGGAGAGAAAGCATGCACATGTTGAGAGGAAACTGCATTTTCAAAAAACCACCCGTACGAACAAATGCCAAACTTCATTGCATCTCATCAAAAGGTGTTAGTCTGTGGAATAACTGTAATGATGCACTGAATATTGTACAAGTCTATCTAAACTGAAAGTATTATTTAGGAGCCAAATCATTAATGGTTATGAACAGGACCTGTAAAATTTGTTGTTATTTCTTGTAATTGTAAAAGTAATTTCTTTCTGATTGTTTTGTAAAAAACAAAAGCAAACAAATTAACAAGACAAACATGTCGCTGATGACGATGACCTAATGTTTTATTTATAAGAAAAATATATGCTAGAGGGGGTAGGGACTTTTTTTTTTTGCCCCTGTTGAACATGACAGAGACTATCTGAGAATTATTTTTTTTTTTTTTTTATTATTTTTTTTTTGTACTTTGTTATAATTATTAATTTGAGTGAGAAAAAAAAGAAAAAATATATATTAGGGCTGTCAAGTTAACGCGTTAATAACGCGTTAATGCAAAAAAAAATTAACGCCACTAATTATTTTAACGCGATTAACGCATGTGTATTTTTTGTCCTCGCCGCCCCGTAGTTTCAGAGCGCATCGAATTTAAAATACCATCTACAAGCTGATGCTGACAGCCCCGCTCCTGCCGCCGCTTGCGGCAGACCACACTTCCACGCTCACCGGCAGGCACCGACTGGCCATCTGGAGGACCGGGAGGGTGTGTGTATGTGTGGGCGAGCGAGAGAGAGAGAACGTGCACACCTTACGTGTATTGTTGTTGTTAGCATCTGGTGCTAGCTAGCTGCGCTAACGGATATAAGGAGCTGTTTCAATGAAAAAAGAGGAGCGACATTTCGCCGACAACTGCGCCGAGCACTTGACTTTGCAGGTAGCCAGACAGTGGGACATTGTACGAACAGTCAGCACACTCAGCACGGATAGTGCGCGCAACATGATTGCAGCGTCCAGGCAGCTCCCGTTCTAGCATATGCCTTGAGTTGCACATAGCTCCAACGATCCATCTCTCTCTCACACACAACACACACACACACACACACCCACACACACACACACACACACACACACACACACACACACACCCACACACACACACACACACCACACACACACACACACACACACACACACAACACACCACACACACACACCACACACACACACACACACACACACACACACACACACACACCACACACACACAGTATTGTATGAGAGAGGTTCCAGGTTGAATTGAGGCGGATATTTGTAATGTTCAGAGGTTGTTATGTTTAATAGTCATGAGAATATTTGTCATTGATAAAATGATAATAAACAAACATTTGCATAAAGCATATTTGTCCACTCATATATAAGAGTATTAAAAACTTAAAATATCCCTCTAAGGTACATTTAGAACAGATAAAAAAATGTGAGATTAATTTGTGATTAATCGCGATTAACTATGGACAATCATGCGATTAATCGCGAATAAATATTTTAATCGACTGACAGCCCTAATATATATATATATATTATTGTTGTATGTTTTCGTTTCTGACATGTTCAATAAATTGACTAAAAAAATAAAATAAAACTATACTACTACTACTACTCCTACTCACCATGCCAAAGACAAAGGAAATCAGTCTTGAGCTCACAAAGAAGACAGTGGAGGCTCATGATAAGGGGGAAGGCTATACTGCTATGTCCAAGCTCTTCACAGTGTTTAGAACGGCTGTACGTTGCATCATTGCGAAGTACAAGGAGACATATTCTGTAAGAAACAAACCTGGGCGTGGTCGAAAGCGCAAGATTTCAAGAACTCTGGAGAGGAAAATAGTCAGAGATGTCAGCAAGAATCCCCGGACATCTGCCAAGATGATTGTTGCTGATCTGGCCTCTTCTGGAGTGGATGTTTCAAGGAAAACCATTGTGAGGGCTCTTCATCGTGGTGGGCTTCAGGGCCATCGTCCCAGAAGAACCCCTTTACTCAAAGAGTGGCACATCAGAGCCAGACTGAGGTTTGCCCGTGAACATTTGAAAGGTAAAGATGAGTTTTGTAAGTCTGTGCTTTGGTCTGATGAGACTAAACTGGAACTGTTTGGGCACATGGATGTTGTTTGTTTGGCGAAGAAAGGGAGAGGCCTTCAACCCTAAGAACTAGGGATATTAAGATTCACCGATTGGCATCGGTGCACCGGCATAAGCATTCAAGATGCAGTGCACCGGTTAAAAGAGTGCACATCGGCTACAGTTTGGGTTGAACTCGCGATGCATCGATTGTAGCGTCTTTGCATCGGTAAAAAAACGATTCATTCATATAATATCCCCTCATCCTGTCAACACTCAGACGATCTTTGAGTCGCACTACGGAGGCCGAGAGTCTCAGTTATCAACACACATGGAAGTCGAGGAGAAAGAGAAACACAGCGCACCGAAAAACACCTACAAATCAAACGTTTGGCAACACTTCAGATTTTTCAAGAAAGACGGTCAACTTGAAAAATCGCTCGCAAATTGTAAACGATGCCGAGCCGCTTTAAAGTACACAAGTAGTACGAGGAACTTAGCGACGCACATAAAGAGGCGACATGGGGTCTGCGGCTGAAAAGAGAAACCTGAAAGTTAGACATGAGTTAAATCGCTCAGTGAGGTGTTCTGTCAGAGAGAGAGGTGTTTAGTTTACAGCAGCCTGTGACTGCCAATAACAGTTTACATGTCTTCCTTACTGTAAGCAGTTATGAAATACCTGTTTGTGAAAGGTTATTTGTGTTCTTTATTGTTCCTATAGAAACCAGTGCTTTCTGCTCACTGGTGAGTTAGCCTATGGATGAGTGTTAAGCACATCAGTCAGCAGCTGTATGGGCGTTGCACTATGGTAGCTGTTATTTGGGAATGCATCCTTACATTGTTTAACAGTGAGGTGTTATACAATTGTACTCTGGAGAGCTTGTTAAGGTAAAAAAGGTAAAAAATAAACAGCATAAAGGGATGTGCAGTACTAGTAGAGAGAACCAAATATGTAAAGCACTTTTTTGTTAATGTATGATTTGCTTAATATAAGGAATAAAACAAAAATCTTCTGTCATACCATATTGAAGTATCATTATTTTGCATTGTGTTGAATCGCATCGTATCGCATAATGTTGAATCAAATCGTATCGAACTGTATCGCAACAGGGGTGAATCGTATTGCATCGCATCGCCTGGTGTTTCAAATGTATCGTTAATGTATCGTATCGTGGCAACGTATCGAGATGCGCATCGTCCTCAGTGATGGAGATGCACATCCCTACTAAGAACACATCATGCTGTTGGGGCTGTTTTTGCAGCCTCAGGCACAGGGAGCCTTGTTCGGGTGCAAGGCATCATGAAAAATTATAATTTATGTTGACATTTTGAGGGATAATATGAAAATATGTGCTCTTCGTCTTCCGCTTAGGGGTCGTCGCTGGGTCGTCCAACAAGACAATGACCCAAAGCACACATCAAACTTGGTCCAACAGTTTCCTAAACGGACAGCAAACCAAGGTGCTGGAGTGGCCCGCACCCAGAGCCCAGATCTGAATCCTATTGAGAATCTGGCGGGTGCTCAAAGTGAATGTCCATGCTCGGGAAACCACACAATTTGGACCAGCTGGAACAATTTGCAATGGAAGAATGGGCCAAAATCCCTCAAGACACCTGTGCCAACCTAGTAAAGAACTACTCTAAGAGGTTGTTTGTCAGTTTGTGGCTCAGAAAGGGTACACTATTCACTATTAATGGCCTGGGGGCTAATGTTTTTTGACCAACCCTTTTTTCACTATATCTTGATATAAAGCAAGCCTAAAAACTATTTTATGTTCCAAAATGTACCAAAAGCTACTAAATAGCACTGGTGAATTTTTGATTATATCAAGTTTCTCAATGTTGGAAACATTGGGAAGAATTTGAGGAAAATGTTTCCATAACTCCATGGGGGGCTAATAATTTAGGCCTCAACTGTATATACAGGACTACATATACATTTTGAGGATGAATACAAAACACAATGGTTTTCAAAAGCTTAAAACATTCAAGCTCTTCATCTGAAATGTAATATTTGCTAAACATCAGAAACATCAACAGTTCCAGGTATTGGCATTCAGACTCTACAAAAGGAAACCTGACGTGACCTCTACAGTCAGCGGCAGAATGCCCAGCATGACCCCTCACTACACCTGCCCGCCCCCCCCCCACCCCCCACACGGTGGTCATGGGACTTTAAGTTATGGCAACGAAGATTAGCTCCAAGTAACCTTGAAGTGTCACTACTTACTTTTGTTTCAGTGAAGGTTCATCATTAACCCAATCAGCAGCCCTGAGTGTTTGACTGAAAGCCGTAGTTTCACTTATCAGCTTAATCTCTCCGCAGTGCAGTGACCCTGTAAACACACTTGTCCTTGATCTTGAGCACCAGCAATCAACAGGAACAATGGCTTCCAGTGAAATTGGTAGAGACCCCCCAGGTAGGGGATCTTCACGTTAATGCACTAACTACTGAACTGTTGCACGTCTACACGTTGCATCCATTATCCTGGAGACTAAATGTGGATTAAAAACAGTCAGGTGTTCTGATGGAATCCTCACCACACCTATTCCCTGACTGTGGTTTACAGACACAGCTCCTTGGCTGTTTGACCTCACACTTACACAACACCTCTGTGTACACAATAGCATGCTGGGAAGGCCTTTCATTACAACTTTTTCCATGTGGCCTGCCTACCCACCCCTTCAACATCCAATCCAGAACCTCGGCTCCTCACTTTAATATGTGCTGGAGGCCAGAGGCCTCATCTCTGTCACATCAACAGCATTCTGAGCCTCCAGCTTCCCAGCCTGACAGAAGAATGTATAAGTACTAACAAGGCTACATAAATCTAGCAAGTACCTTCAGAAGAGCAGTATGCAACAACATGCATCCAGCTGTAGCCAGGCTATAAGGGGCAGACTAAAGGCTGTGAAGGTTAGGAATGGATTTATTTTTAGATTCTGCGATGGCTGAAAGCAAAACTAAAGAAACTCTATGAAACAGAGAATCCAAGGAATAACTTTACAATATAAAACACACGGTTTGACTGACGGGTGAACTCTAATGAAGAGTGCTTCATTAAAACCCTGTCAGTCACCACTGGGCCACTCCTCACTGCCTTTAAAGGTCCCATGTCATGCTTTTCCAGTTATTACCCGTCCCCTTGTGTGTTATGAAGCTTTTTCTGCATGTAAACGGTCTGCAGAGTCACAAACCCTCAAAGTACACCCTGTAGCGAGTAAATCTCTAACACAGAAAATAACTGTCCCAGAACGCCTCGTTTTCTTCTTATAGTTGTAGTAAGTTACAGTGATGTAAGGTTGGACCAATCCGGACTTCCTCACAACACCACACTCAATCTTTTCAGCCTGAACTCAAGCCTGAGACGACGAGACGTGGCGGGACTCGGCCGCCTGGGCTCGTTCTGAGCACACACGCAGGACTCACAGCCAGGCTGCAGGTGTGTGTGTGTGCTCGGGCTGGGTTTTGCTGTGTCTCGCAGATCCCCCCGCAGCAAGCCAGCTCACCACTGTCCGCTCCTCACAGCAGCGAGGGCCGCAACGTCCCTCCAACACGGCACACCAGACCCCACGCAGCATTCTCATCTGTTTGTCATTAACTGGTGTCATTTCCTGGTTGCTAACAACCCATTTTAAACGCATAATCACTGATGTTCCGCTGTAACTGTGGTGGACTCATCAGAACAGAGTGGGGCGAGCTGACCAATCAGAGCACACATGGGCTCATAGGGAGGGGTGGGGCAGGAGCTCCAACAAGCCGTTTTAGGACAGAGAGTGAATACAGATACTATACAGAGATGCTGTATGAGAAACCAATGTGGTCCTCATGAGAGCCAGTTTCATCATCAAAGTGTTCGATGGCACTTGAGGATAAATTCAAAGTTCTTGAAATGTTCCGGATCGACTGGCCTTCATTTCTTAAAGTGATGATGGACGGTCCTTTCTCTTTACTGAGTTGAGTGGTTCTTGCCATAATATGGATTAAAACAGTAGCCAAATAGGGCTTTCCACTGTGCAATAACCTTACATCTGATGGTCTCAAACACATTCAGAAGGCAAGTCATTCCACACATTGACTCTTGACAAGGCGCACGTGTTAATAGAAAACCATTCCAGGTGACGACCTCATGAAGCTGACTGAGAGAAGCCAAGAGTGTGCAAAGCTGTCATCAAAGCAAAAGGGGGTTACTTTGAAGAATGTTGTTAACACGCATTTAATTCCATATGTGTTCAATCGTAGTTTTGATGTCTTCAGTATTAATCTGAAAAGTAGAACAAATTAAAATAAATAAAAAACTTTTAAGTTGTGTCCAAACTTTTGACTGGTAGTGTATGTTCTCAATGTGGAGTACAATGCCATGCAATGTAGCACATAACACATGTGTGCATTATACTTCATGGAAAGAGGTCCTGACCCTGAAACCCGATCTGCCAAGGTATCCCCAAGACACACGCATTTTGGAAAACGTATTCACGTTCTTGTTTAAATTCAATACAAAGATTGATATCAGTCCCATGTAAGGTAAATATCAGCTCCAGGAAGTGACTGCACCTCACCCGGAAATCCAGCACCTAGGAAACCACAACGTGTTGTTCATTCAGTAAAGTGAGAATGTGTCACTGTGAGGAAGGGAAGACATGACACTTCTTCCTCAAAGTAAAGACAATTAAACAGGAGATTCCTCAGGGGTTCCACCTTACGCACTAGGTTTAATATGATCATGAGTTTATATTTTGGGGGTTGCAAATGTCATTAAACATTATGTGGATAATACAGTTTAAAAGATACAACTGAGTGAGTTCTCTAACTTAATTACTTTTATTAAAATTGTGCAGCATTTAACAAACTCTATTTGACAGAAAGATGCATGGATTTGCAAAAACTGATGACTTTATTTCAGTCTCACATCCGACCACCTGAGGAACTGTGTGAATACAACATTACATGTCATGTTACATAGAGAGCACTGAGGCATTTTCCATATAAAACTAGTCATAATTAATGGTAAAGCTCCCCCAGCTAAAATATCATAACCTTGTGGGAACCCTACCAAATCCCTCTTCACACCCTGGGATGATAACCCCCTCCCCGTCCTGTCTGTGAGAAGCCCCTCTGTTAGCAGCAGTGTCCCCGCAGCCTCATGATGCTGCTGAAGGACAGGGACCGGATAAAGCCAGTCTAACGCAGGGCCTACACGGGCCGACCCGGGCACCGCAAGCCGTCAAAGTAGCTTTAAAATTAAATGTTGTTTAAATTGACGACGCAGAGAGGGATTTAAACCTCTCAAAGCCCCCTGAACGCACTACAGAAGCCGTTCAGCCGGAGCCTCTCTCAGGTGAATTCATGCCGAAAATGTCTCCTCCGCGCGGCACTCAGCTGGGTAAATCCGTCCGAACCGCGGCATCGATAAACAGGAGAAATGTTACTTTACCTGTGGGGAATGGCGGTGTGTGTGTCCTGTGCAGGCTCGGTGACCTTGGAGCGGGAAGATGCGTGTGTGTGGCGGACGCCTCTCGGTTTGAATTTCCTGAGCGATCCACTGCCTGACGTGTTTCTGCGGGCAGCAGAGGGCGGGCTGCCGGCCTCCCGGAGCCGCTGCGAGGATTGGCTCAGGTCTCCTCTCATCACACACACACACACACACACACACACACACACACACACACACACACACACCACACACACACACACACACGCACACGCACGCACACATACACACACACACACCCTGGCAGTTATCTGATAAGAGCTGCAGTGTTTTTCACTCACAGCGGCTTTAATGTCAGAAAAGATTTCCAGGACCCGAAGAAATGTAATTTAAAATCACATAAAACCAGGGGAGATGAGATAACATGTAACGGGATTACGTAATCTATATACAAAAAAAGATAGAGTATTCCCTTACAGTTACATAACAAGAGACGTAATGTTCAGATTACTGACATTATGTAAGAAATGGAGAATACAAGCAGTATTGCAGTACACTTTTAAATATTGATCAATATATTAATGTTAGAATACTGCCTGGATTTTCTTTTTTGTTTTCTTTTAGGGTATTTTTTCTTCTTTTTAATAAAAATATTTTTAAATGCATTAAATGGAAACCTGATATAGGGGAGAGTGGGGTAAATTGAGCCATTTTTTAGTTATGTTGTCCTCTAAGCAAGGAGAAATTACACATAGTAAAAATGAAAACACACACCTATAATTCAGGATGTCTCCTATCAATGGCAATGATAGGAATTCATATTTGATCAAGGGCAGTGAAAATATTACTTCTAAAGAAAAAGTGGTCTTGTGGCTCAACTTGCCCGGGTTAGGGCTAAGTTGATCCAGGTCAGGGGGGTAAATGTAACCACTGTTCAAACCTGGGCATACCTACAACAAATGTTAAAGGTAACTTTAAACAATAAATAACAAACCAAATACAAGTTTAGTTTTTCAAATATTTTTAATAATTTTTAATAACCTCCTTCAGACTATCGCTCCTGATATTTCTACCGTTTTCTCACCCATTTCATCAACACTTCTCTAACTTTTGGTCACTTTCCCAAACAGTCTCAAGGAGGCAAGAGTAAACCCTCTCCTAAAGAAACCCACTCTCAACCCGTCAGATGTTATAAACTACAGGCCTGTCTCTCTCCTCCCGTTCCTGTCTAAAACACTTGAACGCGCTGTCTTTAAACAACTCTCATGTTATCTCCATCAGAACAACCTTCTGGATCCGCACCAGTCTGGTTTCAAGGCAGGTCACTCCACAGAAACTGCTCTCATTGCTGTCACTGAGGAACTGCACACTGCCAAAACTGCATCCCTCTCCTCTGTCATCATCCTGTTGAACCTGTCTGCTGCATTCGACACGGTGAATCATCAGATCCTCCTTCGCACTCTCCAAAAACTTGGAGTTTCAGGCTCTGCACTTTCCCTCCTCACCTCATACCTCAAAGACTGCACCTACAGGGTAACTTGGAGAGGGTCTGAGTCCGACCCTTGTCAATTAACTACAGGGGTCCCCCAGGGCTCTGTTCTTGGTCCCCTCCTCTTCTCCCTGTACACAAACTCGCTCGGATCAGTCATTAGCCCGCATGGTTTTTCATACCACTGCTACGCTGATGACACCCAATTAATTCTGTCCTTTCCCCGCTCAGAGACCCAGGTCGTAGCACGCATCTCTGCTTGTCTAGCTGACATCTCTCAGTGGATGTCTGCTCACCACCTCAAGCTCAACCTTGACAAGACTGAGCTGCTCTTCCTTCCGGGAAAAGATTGTCCCACTCTTGACCTAACAATCAACATCGGCACCTCTGTTGTTTCCCCGACTCAGACTGCAAGGAATCTGGGTGTGACCCTAGATAACAACCTGTCCTTCACTGCAAACATTGCTGCTACAACCCGCTGCTGCAGATACACGCTTTACAACATCAGGAAGATACGCCCCCAGCTGACACAGAAAGCGACGCAGGTTCTGGTCCAGGCTCTCGTCATCTCACGCCTAGACTACTGCAACTCCCTCCTGGCTGGTCTACCTGCATGTGCCATCCGACCTCTGCAGCTCACCCAGAATGCAGCGGCTCGTCTGGTCTTCAACCTTCCTAAATTCTCCCACACCACTCCGCTCCTCCGCTCCCTTCACTGGCTTCCGGTAACTGCTAGAATCCACTTCAAGACACTGGTACTTGCTTACCATGCTGCCAATGGATCTGGCCCTTCGTACATCCAGAACATGGTTAAACCGTACACCCCAGCACGTGCACTACGCTCTGCATCAGCCAAACGACTCGCTGCGCCCTCGCTGCGAGGGGGACCCAAGTTCCCATCAGCAAAAACACGTGGGTTTGCTATCCTGGCTCCAAGATGGTGGAATGAGCTCCCCATTGACATCAGGACAGCTGATAGCTTGCACATCTTCCGGCGCAAACTGAAAACTCATCTCTTTCGACTCCACTTCGAGCGATATAATTATTAACAAAGCACTTATATACTAATAAAGGACTGGCTTATCTAAAGCCAGTTGAGTAGCACTTGAAATGTTTGGCTCTATGAAACCTGATGTACTTATATGATTTTGTTTTCTTCAAGGTTGTGTCTTCCTGGTCGAATGTACTTATTGTAAGTCGCTTTGGATAAAAGCGTCAGCTAAATGCAATGTAATGTAATGTAATGTAATATAAATTTCAATTGAATTGATTGATTTTTTTTAACATGTTAAAAGGAAAAGTAATCATACAAATGGTGATACAATTTCATACATCTTACCAATCAAACACAGGGTAAATTGAACTTGAAATGTAGCCTGAGCTCTTATTATCAACTTGGCCTACTTTCATTCATTTCTCCATTGAAAAACTGGCTCAACTTACCCCACGGCCCATGGTTCACTTCACCCCATAGCCACCATTTTAGAAAAAATAGCCTAGCATTACAATTCAGAGTCATCTTTAGCTTAATGATTCACATGGTTTAATACGCTGCCAACACATCAACATATACAATATATGTGTCTAAACCTGGAGAATTTTTTTTTGACATGACAGCCGATATAACATTTACTTTGACAAGCAAAAAAGGTTTTTTTTGTAAAAATGTTTACTCACCAGACCACAATGAGCATCTCTCTTTCACAGGCAATGAGAAATGGGAGGAGCTTGCATCATTTCTGTTCACATGATTACAACTATAAGGCGTTGCCTGGTTACAGGGGGTGGCTCAACTTACCCCCTTCTCCCTACTGAATAAAACAAAACACACATTTTGATCCTAAATATCTTAGTTTCTTCTTTTCTAAGTTCACATTGTTCTGTTGCTTCACATGATACACAAGTTAAACACATCCTATTGATATTTATTTTCTCTTGTCCGCATTGAATTTGATATTGAGGTCATCCAAAATGTGCGAAAAGTAATCAGGTAACATGCAACGGGATACATTTTTAAAGTAAAGTAAAAATAATGTCTACAATAATGAGAAGCTGAAGTGGCAGTTGAGTCGGTAGATCTGAAAGTAGATTTTTCAGTTAATAAAGTTGAAGTGGCACATTCAGTGAGCACACTGAGGCGACATGACAGAATGAGGAGTTCAGGGAACCCTGAAAGCAGTCAGAACAGAGGAAAGATCTGCTCGACTCTCTCTCTTTTTCACTTTAAGTCTTTACCCTAAATGTTCTTTGCCTGCAGAGAGCTGCCCTACAGCGGAACTCTCAATCTGGGTCATTTGTGCTCAATCTGTTGGATTAATGTGGAAGGGTCACGGGGGGGTGGGGGTTGGTGACATGCAACATTTGAAGAAGTCATCTGAGAACAACAGAAATACAATTTGTGCTATGCAACCACCGATGTGTAAAACATCTGGGTAATTATGGGATGAGCCATCCAACTGGGTTCCTCGTTTGGCGTGTCTCACTCTTGTTATTGATCACAATGTTGATTCATCAGAGGATTGGCTAAATAATCACCCAAACAGATACTGACTGAGTCATTTATTCAATTCCCTGTGTGAGTCATTCTGGATCTGATGCTTTAGTCTGTGTGAGCCTGGATCAAAAACACAAACTGGCATACAGCAGGAGGAAGCGTTCAGAAGACGTTCCTCTTACATTGGCAAATGTTTCAAGTTGGTTTGTTCAGGTTTAAGAGTTTTCAGAGAGAATACCTGAGATTCTCCTCCCTGCTGATTGAAGCATCTATACCTTTTATGTGGGAACTGCTTGTATCTCCTTTTGTCCCATAAGGCCTTCTGTTTCCTTACAACATGCTCTGCATTATTCGGCTTATTGCAACATTATCTTACTCTACTCTATTTCTTCTTGCACTATTTGTATTTAATTTAATTTTTTAATTTGTGGTTTTGTTTTATGTCTTATATACTATGTTGCATTGTTGGAGGAGCTCGGGTCATAAGATTCTCATTGCCATTTCTACACTGTACCTGTCCTTATGACATTAAAGTATTCAAATCTTTGAATCTTGTTTTTGGATCTTTTTTTGCTGGCTTTTGGCTCTACTTAGAAGTTGATTATACATTTTGTATATCTTAAATGCATCTGTAGCACAGTTGCTGAATATAACTTTGTGAAAATGCTCTCTCTTTTACTTCCTGTCAGGAGGATTTTCCAATACAGTACATTTCACTGGAGCTACCTGAAGTGTAAATACACAGTATGACCATGAATCATGGCATGTGGCCAAAAGACACTGCGATGATGTCACATTCTGCAGCTTGTCATCTGATCAATGACGTCTGTTTCCCTCCCAGGAATCAACTGAAAGGCTTCACTAAATATTGCAAACGTTCATGTGTTCATCTCTGAGTATGGAGATCCAAATAGGCTGAGACCTTGCAGTGACATCATTTCTTTGTACAGTGTTGTTGTTTTTTACATGTAGGCTACAAGCTATTACTTGTCCCACAGTGCACCACTGAGCCCTGGAACAGATCTCACCATGGGCTAGATGTTGTTTCAGAGATCTCTCCACTCTGAGAAGGGTTCAAAGTAAAACAATTATAATATTAAAAAAATGCATTATCATTCAATCCATTATGACCCAATCAGTGAAAGAAATATCTACGAGGGGGTTACGGACTCTGCCTTCTACCTGCTCATTAATCTGTCTGTGAGTGTTTTCAGATGTGTGTGTTCTATGTAAATGAGCTGTGCGGTTGCCCTCAGTCACGTCATTGGCTGCCATCTTCTGGTCCGTCCCCGAAGATTGTGATTGGAGCACGCCGGGCCCGACGAACCCCAATCCCAGCGCACACCTTCTTCAAAGCCGGTCGACGGTGATCATTCGGGAGGCTCTGATGTGGGAACAGACGCCTCTCGCTACTTCGTTTGTGTACTAAATCTGTTAACCGTGGTTAACTCGTGTGATATAGATTTGTCTTGGTTAGCTTAGCATAATTTTGGACTGTTGTTTGGTAGTATCGCTGTGTTTGCTCAGTTCTTTTATTTAGTTTGTACCACTGTGATAGTGAGGGTTATTTAGTTTATTATGTATATGTATTTGTCGTTTGAATAGGCTCATTTTGTTAGAGTCCTCCTTCTGTTTGCTCCTTAGGTTAGCCTGCGCCCTTTTGGGCCCTTTTGTTTTTGCCTGGCCGTTTGCTTGCCTTTTTGTTTAACTTGTGTGTAAATAAATACTTGTAACTTATCAATTCCAACTGGTGTATGTCACTTTCCTCTACCCTAGAAGGGGGACGTAACAGAGGGGTTAACATCGTAATTATTCTTTACTCATCAAAGCATGGTTTTAGTTAGAAATATGTAATATTCTACTCTGCTTTGTAGCTGTCCAGGCCCAGAAAGCCATTAGACAATTACAAAATATTACTAAATACATCAATAAATACACATTTAGTAAAACATAATTTAGTTTAAGATGATTAAATAAAACCTTTCTTTTTTCTTTTTGACATTTTGAGAAAAGGGGGAATAAATCATACACATCTACACATTGTTAAGGGAAACATAGTTTCATAATTTCAGCTAGCTTTGTTGGCATTAGCTTTGTGGATGAAGAGGGTTCCAAAACACATCGCGCATTGTTTCTGATACAGCAACGTTTCTGATAGGGGATGATAGGTTGGGTGGGCGGGAGTTGCAGGAGTTCAACGTAAAGCCAGCCCACATTTTAGTAATGATGTCATGACCGCAGCAAATCTGTATGAGCTCTGTTGAACCCCCGTTTTTAGAGATGTGGGTAAGGAGGAAAAGGGAGACACTTTGTGAGTCTCCTTACACACCGGGGACACATATTTATGTATAAAAGACATAAAAAAGTGCATTTTGCAAAATAGGTGACCTTTAACTAAAATATTAATATATTGAGTTACAATTTGGACAACATTTAGTCAGTTTCCGGCTGCATAGGTATGGACTTGTGGTACTTTTTTGAAAATCTAATAGAGCATTAAAACAAAGTGTTTAAAGGTCTCCTATTATACTATTTTTAGGCATATATTATAGGTCTTAGATATATAAAAAACATGTCAATAGGCGCGTTCACACCGGAGTACACTGTAAAAAAGGACTTTGGAGGGTAGTATTATCCAAGCAAATCATTTAAAATTGTACTCAGTGAGCATTGTTAGTATGAATGGGTAAATTCTACCTACACTACCTAATTTCTGACAGTACCAACTGAAACACAAACAATCTGGGTAAAATCTACTTGAAGACATTTGGCCCACACTGCCCCTTTGCGCATGCGTCTGCGGTGATTCTTGGCTGCAGGCCAGAGGAACGGTTATCTTTCGCGCCTCCCTCCTCCTGGTGTGTGGAAATGTTGGAAGGTAAGATATTACTGTCTTGACTGAATACACAAACAATGAAGAAAGAGTTGTATCTGTGCTGCTTCGCTGCCAGCTGCTCCCCCCGGGATCCGAAAGTGGCGTATAGCCTGTGCTTCAACATCAACGAAAGTGCTCGATATATGCTGTATTGAACACAAACTAACTGTATCACTATAACATGATGATGATGATGATGATGATAAAGAATGCATCTAACGTTCCGCTGTTCATTATAATAAAAAAACAGAGCATTAAACAAACCATCATGCTCTTACTTTGAAATCATGCGGAAATGTCGTCATCAGCAGGCCATCACGTGGTTTCCGAAAATAACCGAGTGACACGAGTAGATTTTAGCGAGACCGGTGGAAAATAGGTCTCAAAATTCCGTGTGTGTAAAAAGACGATCCACAAGCAGAAATGTGAGATCCACGAGCAGAGATTTGAGATCCGCAAGCGCATTTTTGGTCGACAAATACAAAATGGATTCACAAATGCCTGATCGAAAGTTGTAAATGTTAAAGAGATATTCACAGATCTTTTTTTTATTCGTGAAAATATTTAGTGTATTTGCAGATCCGTTTTACACTTGCACATTTATTTGTGAGTTTGCAAATCTTGTGGATGGTGTTTTACATTTACAAATCACATATTTACACACAAATTATTTTTATGTTCACACAAATAATTATGAGACATATCTATGCCCATACATATCTGACATTTCCACTGGGTGACTAATTTCAATTGATGTTGACACCATCTCACAACACTCCTAAAATAACATTACTTTCTGAAGCACAATTTAAAATGTATGCTGTTTAAAATCTCAAATTAGATCTATTGTCCATCTATATTTTGATTATTATTTAATGGAAACCGTCCATAATCAAAGAGTCCTTCGAATTCAATAAAATACTTATTTCACTTCAATAAAATACTTATTTAACTTCCTTCTATTTTTGTACAAGAATAAATAAAAAACTGTCAAATTATCAAAGACTTATTTCACTTCAGGGTGATAGCAGCACACCCCATCTAGTCACTCAGAGAGAATCAGGACAATCTGATGTAGAGTTTCAAAATAAAAGACCTTTGAAGTCTTATATATGAGCTATCATCCCTCTGTTTGTATCCAACAGTTCAAATGTTCGAATTACATTGAACCAGAATTGTCCCCCTTTTTTCTTTAACAGTGAAGAAAATTGGATATGTTAATGATCTATTGACCGCAAAACTCAAAATGGCCCGGTTTTAATTTAGAAAATCTGGTCACCTTACTGTAACTGTAAGCCTAACACTTACACTGACTGTAAGGATTATTAACATGTATTGTGTTTATGTGATGACATTTGGAGATGTTTAAACTGCGTTAAAATGCGTGAGCTAGCATACACGCTAGCGTTAGCCATACTATAAGGTGACCAGATTTTCCAAATTAAAACCGGGGACATTTTGAGTTTTGCGGTCAATAGATCATTAACATATCCAATTTTCTTCACTGTTAAAGAAAAAAGGGGGACAATTCTGGTTCAATGTAATTCGAACATTTGAACTGTTGGATACAAACAGAAGGACGATAGCTCAAAGGTCTTTTATTTTGAAACTGTACATCAGATTGTCCAGATTCTCTCTGAGTGACTAGATGGGGTGTCCTGCTATCACCCTGGAGTGAAATAAGTCTTTGATAATTTGACAGTTTTTTATTTAATCTTTTGTAAAAACAGAAGGACGATAGCCCATATATGAGATTTCAAAAGTATTGTTTTTTTACAGGCCTCTACCGTAATGCATAGGATATTCGTGCACCTGTTAACTGTGTTCTTATTCTCGCGTCCAGGAAAGAGAAGCTTAAAAAGGAGACTAAATGGAGTCTCTGGAGGTTCAAATTTGGTACTTTAATTAATAAAAAAGGCGCAGTAAAGTCACAAACAGGATATTGTTCTACAGGAGAGAAGTCTGCAGCTTCCTCTCCCAGGTGCTGGCCGTGCAGAAGAGAGCTTACAAGCATTCGTCCTTCCCGCTTGCTCCCGCTTGCTTCCCGCTTGCTCCTCCTCTCTGTGAGCTGTAGTGACGTAGGGGACTTCCCCCTCTCGTTCGTCTGTGTCCGATATCGCGTTAAACAGAGGATTTCGACATTTTACATTCATTGCTTACTTCCACATGCCTTTTCTCCTCCTTATCTATTTCATAACTTTATATGTAATACATGTTAACGGCGTCAATAGCCACTTTAATGATACTAATGGGCGGTAGTCCCGGATGTCGTCATGAAGGATTTTCAGAATAAAAGCTTAACAACTGGTTGTGCACAAGAACTTCTGGTTTTTCAGTATAAAACAGCATTTAAACTGACGGTATGTTTAAGGTACATTATGCTATCAAAACATTGATTTTTAATTTCTAACACACCGCAATACAACGTGCGGGCTGGCTTGACTGTGTTTTCCGAAGTGGGGGCTGGCTTGACCACAGTCTGTTTACCAAGTGTTTCCTGACATGAAACGTTATATTTCACCTTGCTATGTGTTTTTAACGTATATTAAAAAACAGGGACATTCCGGGGACAGTTTCAACCGGGGACAGACCAATACAAACGGGGACTGTCCCCGGAAAACAGGGACGTCTGGTCACCCTACAAAACTAGCCTGTATACATGCTTATTGCACTGCTACCATTAGCTATATTTACCTTGTTTACACTTAGCAGTCATGTGTTAATCTGTGTATGTTACACTTGCATGTATGAGATCCTTAAGTGCCTTGTATCTTCTTTTTTTATAGTTTCACTCAGTTTGAATGTCAGTAGACTGCAAATAATTCAATAAAGGAGCATGGCTGCTCATTCCCTGGCTCTCAAAAGAGTTTGGCTGGCTGTTTAATCTATGTTCACACTGAGACAGTACAACAGATAGAGAGAACAGTACACCTATTGTAAGTACATACAAGCAGGTCACACAGTATGATCACAAATAGATATTTTTTAGATCTGATCAAATGTGATATATTCTTATGTAACAAGACATGAAACTATAAGTGTTAATTAAGTCTAAATAACTCAAAATTAGGTACTGTCTTATTGGGCCCATATTGAGCAGAGCATATTAAGACCAAAACTCATGTACAACAACTTCCTTACTTGAAATAAATAAGCACTAATTAGAGGGTTATTGAGGAAAAACTCTCAACTAATGGCCTATTACTTGTATAATCTGGTCATGTAGAATAAGGCATTAATAAGTGTTTTATAATGACTAATAAATAGCCAATATACTGCTCATATGCATGTTAATTATCAACTAGTTGGTGGTGAATTTGTGTACCTAACACACCAACCCGATTTTGGGAGTCAGAGGCCGTCAGAGGCTGTCGGGCATTCGCGGCGCCGTAGTCAAGTTGGTGTGTCCCGCACCGTCTGCCGTGACACACCTTATTTGGACTGCCTGACCCGATGCATGGCCGGTTCAACCAACACACTCTCACTCCCTAAGCGTCCAGGAGCGACGTTTGGTCAGTGTCCGTGGCGTCCAGTTGTGACGCTCCTAGGCTCCTTCAGCTTCATAAAGGGACGCAAATAGCTTTCAACTGATTGCAATGCATTCCCATCTGCGGCGGGATTTGACGCTCATGGAAGCACGGCATTCGTTTGTGTCGGCTGCCCTTAAAGGCAATGTGAGCGTCCATTCCCATTGGATAACGGAGAATTGTACACCCGGAAGTAAGTATTCCTCTTACTGTCGATTGATTTTACAGTGATATCTGCACTACTCATCGACTAAAAAACACCAGATTATCCTTGTTAATTACACAACATTGATTGGTTTAAATTGTGTGCAATGCTTTTGTATTTTTCCCCTTCGATTCGGAGAAACAATATTTTTTCGGAGTAAAGGATGGCAGAAGACACTACACTACCCAGAATCCCCAGCTATCGTTTGGACTACACCATGTGCTCTGTTTGACAAACCCCGTTTTTTTTCACCATTCATTCCAATGGCTGGCCTATGTCACGTGATCTTCAAATGTCTCCCTGCAGAACAAGAAAACATGATAGATAGATGGTAAGGACTAACGTTTATAATAAATACATTTATTATTTTAAGATATTTTCATACAATCATACGTATTGGGATCATTTGTATTAATGTGGACCGGAGGGAGAGGGTGACGAGCATAAGTTTCACTTTCCTTTTTAATTTCAATTCCAACTTTGGTCATGAAGAATATGTGTCTCTGTTGTCCACGTTCATAAAGCATAAAGCAACAGCATCAGAGCACGGTGCAGAGTCTCTAGATGAGTTTACAGTAGTCCCTCGTTCTTATTAAACATCCATGTTGTAGTCCGCTGTATAGAAAACTGTAGTTTCCATAGTTTCCCCACAGCAGCAGACGCACATTCATGACGTCCGATGGCGCATCATAAACACGTCGGATAGTGAAAGTGCAGTCGGATTCTCTAAATTACCGCAGTCTCTTTTCCTAAGTCCTTTTGAATTCTCCTATCCACTATCCCTTAACCCCGTTTCACTCAGAGGTCAAGGAATAGGAGATAGGGTTAGAATTTAGGAGCTGATTTTTGGATAATTCTTTCACACACAGTGACGTCACGAGCTACCCACAATGCAACACGCGCCATATAAATATATATAAATGCGCCATTTTCCTGGAGGTGCTAATATCCTGGAAGTGCAAATATAAACAACTAGCTAACGTAGCCAGGCAGAGCGCAGTAGGTTTTTTTTCTGAATTAACGACCGAAGAAATCGCTGCATGTCTTCGGATTACACATCTCTGGACTTGAGGGGTGTGCTTTAGGTCGTTACCAGCGTAAACTAGAGCTGTGTGGGTTGTTACAGACTGCCTGCAGATGTATGGAAAAACGACAGTGGCCTTCGTCGATTTTGGCTGCATCTACGTCTAATTTCTGGAAACACCAGGTGAATACCCCACTTGTCACAATAATATTATCATGCCATTGCATATATGTGGTATTTTAGAGTTGACTAGATATTGATTAAGGCAATAGACTATGATATTCACTACAGGAAGCTTAGCAACACCTAGACGGTGTACGGCTGCTTGCACCTCGCGTAAAACGGCGCAGACCGGAAGTACGGTGTCGCGCTCGGCCCAATACCCGTATGTGTGTGTGAAAGAATCGGAACGCAACCACAGACTGCTAATTCATTGTCATCTCATCATGGCGATCTGGAATGACGGAAACGAAGACCTGCTTATCACCTTGATCCAGGAGAGGCCAGCTCTGTACGACATCACTGAGAAAAGGTACTCGAACCGAGTAGTGAAAACCGGACTCTGGCGAGAGATTGAAACGCAACTTGGTTTCTCGGGTAAGATTATCTTTTTCATCAATTGAGCTCTTTAGCAGATGCTGTTGGCTTTTTATTGTTTGCCAGCGTACAGTGACGTTAACGTGAAATGTAATTTGTTATTTCAACCTTGTGTTTTGTTGTTATCTTGTTGCTAGCTGTTGCTAGCTGTGCAGTTTGGCACTGTATATAGATATGAATTGGACATGCTAACTAGCCACAATGCTTACATCGTTTATTTATGTGCTTGAGAGAAAGAGCTGAGGAAGAATTGGGATTATTTGCTAACCCAGTACACCCTGTAGGAAACGTGCCCCTTCGGGTAGTTGTGGAGCACAAAGGACTGACAGACAGCAGTGGATCATAACCAGGCTGCAGTTTTAAGAGCCCTACACAAGAAGGGAGGAGATTACTTCGAACCTCACCATCACGGTAACTATTTTATTTGTTGAGTACAAATAACTTAAGTGTTTCTTGCTTCTTTCATTTACAAAAACATTATTTTCATTCATTTGGTGGTTACAGTGTTAAATATAACAATAACAATCCAATCCACTTTATTTATATAGCACAGTTTAAAATCAGAGGGTTTGCCAAAGTGCTTCACAATGAACATAACATTATAATAAAATATAATATTACACGAATAGATAAAAAATAATATAACAATAACAGAATAATATATATATTATTGTATTATAATTATTGATGTGCTCATCACCTTAATGTTGTAGCTGGTAAAGGAGGAGCTAATTGAAATTACATGATATACTGCTGGGTAGCTTATGAAATTCACCATGGGATCAATAACGCTTTTATCTTAACCTATAATAATACATGATAAAATATGTCTTGATTATATTTTGTAGTGTTCTGAATCTTCTAGAAGTATATCTTTAGCATCTGAATAGAGCATCACAATGTGTCTACAATGTGCCTTTCACACTTGACCATTACATTACATTACATTACATTGCATTTAGCTGACGCTTTTATCCAAAGCGACTTACAATAAGTGCGTTCGTCCAACAAAATACAACTTGAAGAAAACAGAATCATATAAGTACATCAGGTTTCATAAAGCAAAAACATTTCAAGTGCTACTCAACTGGCTTTAGAAAAGCCAGTCCTTTATTAGTATAAAAGTGCTTCGTTAATAGTTCTATCGCTCGAAGTGGAGTCGAAAGAGATGAGTTTTCAGTTTGCGCCGGAAGATGTGCAAGCTATCTGCCGTCCTGATGTCAATGGGGAGCTCATTCCACCATCCTGGAGCCAGGACAGCAAACCCACGTGTTTTCGCCGTTGGGAACTTGGGTCCCCCTTGCAGCGAGGGCGCAGCGAGTCGTTTGGCTGATGCAGAGCGTAGTGCACGCGCTGGGGTGTACGGTTTAACCATGTCCTGGATGTACGAAGGGCCAGATCCATTCGCAGCATGGTAAGCAATTACCAGTGTCTTGAAGTGGATTCTAGCAGTTACCGGAAGCCAGTGAAGGGAGCGGAGGTGCGGAGTAGTGTGGGAACATTTAGGAAGGTTGAAGACCAGACGAGCCGCTGCATTCTGGATGAGCTGCAGAGGTCGGATGGCACATGCAGGTAGACCAGCCAGGAGGGAGTTGCAGTAGTCTAGGCGTGAGATGACGAGAGCCTGGACCAGAACCTGAGTCGCTTTCTGTGTCAGCTGGGGACGTATCTTCCTGATGTTGTAAAGCGTGTATCTGCAGCAACGGGTTGTAGCAGCGATGTTTGCAGTGAAGGACAGGTTGTTATCTAGGGTCACACCCAGATTCCTTGCAGTCTGAGTCGGGGAAACAACTGAGGTGCCGATGTTGATTGTTAGGTCAAGAGTGGGACAATCTTTTCCCGGAAGGAAGAGCAGCTCAGTCTTGTCAAGGTTGAGTTTGAGGTGATGAGCAGACATCCACTGAGAGATGTCAGCTAGACAAGCAGAGATGCGTGCGACGACCTGGGTCTCTGAGCGGGGAAAGGACAGAATTAATTGGGTGTCATCAGCGTAGCAGTGGTAAGAAAAACCATGCGGGCTAATTACTGATCCGAGCGAGTTTGTGTACAGGGAGAAGAGGAGGGGACCAAGAACAGAGCCCTGAGGGACCCCTGTAGTTAATTGACAAGGGTCGGACTCAGACCCTCTCCAAGTCACCCTGTAGGTACGGTCTTTCAGGTATGAGGTGAGGAGGGAAAGTGCAGAGCCTGAAACTCCAAGTTTTTGGAGAGTGTGAAGGAGGATCTGATGATTCACCGTGTCGAATGCAGCAGACAGGTGCAACAGGATGATGACAGAGGAGAGGGATGCAGTTTTGGCAGTGTGCAGTTCCTCAGTGACAGCAATGAGAGCAGTTTCTGTGGAGTAACCTGCCTTGAAACCAGACTGGTGCGGATCCAGAAGGTTGTTCTGATTGAGATAACAGGAGAGTTGTTTAAAGACAGCGCGTTCAAGTGATTTAGACAGGAACGGGAGGAGAGAGACAGGCCTGTAGTTTATAACATCAGACGGGTTGAGAGTGGGTTTCTTTAGGAGAGGGTTTACTCTTGCCTCCTTGAGACTGTTTGGAAAGTGACCAGAAGTTAGAGAAGTGTTGATGAAATGGGTGAGAAACGGTATAATATCAGCAGCGATAGTCTGAAGGAGGTTTGAAGGGATAGGGTCCAGAGGACAGGTGGTAGGGCGGGCAGAGGTAATGAGGGTAAGAACCTCACTTGGAGAGAGAGGGGAAAAGGAGGTAAGTGTGTTGGTGGAAGGAGGGTCTGGTGACCCGGCGGTGAGTAAAGGTGAGTCAGAAAAAGAGTGGGTAACAAAGTCGCTTGACAGAAGTGAGGAGGGGGGAGGGGCTTTTGGAGGGTCCAAGAGGGTGGAGAAGATGGAAAATAGTTTTTTAGGATTGGAATAGGAAGATTGGATCTTATCTTGAACGAAAGTGCTTTTTGCCTGAGAGATCGAAGCAGAGAAAGAGGAGAGGAGAGCTTGATAGGTTAGGAGGTCGTCACGGTATTTGGATTTCCACCATTTCCGCTCTGCTGCCCTAAGGACGGTTCTATTAGCACGCAGTGCATCATTTAGCCAGGGAGCAGGAGGGGACTGACGAGCCTGCCGAGATGTGAGAGGACAGAGCGAGTCCAGAGTGGATGAGAGAGTAGAGAGGAGAGTTTCTGCAGCAGAGTTTGGAGGCAGGAGTTGGAACGAGTCAGAGGAAGGGAGGGCTGAGAGCACCGACGAGGCAAAGGTAGAGGGGGAGAGGGAGCGAAGGTTACGGCGGACAAGTGCAGGATGAGAAGAGATTAGTTTGTTATGTTTGGAAAGGGATAGAGAGAATGAAATGAAGAAGTGATCGGATGTGTGGAGCGGGTTTACAGAGAGGTTAGAAGTAGCGCAGTTCCTTGAGAATATGAGATCAAGGACATTGCCAGCTTTATGAGTCGGTGGGGACGGAGACAGTGAGAAAGCAAAGGCGGTTAACAGAGATGTTAGTTCACACCCCAAACTAATGGCACACACATTTCAGGGTATTTTTTTGTTATGAATGCTTAGTAAACAGTTTTAAGAAGCCATGGTTTTAAATCCAACTAACTGTGAATTTATTTTCAAAAAATTAAGGTGGCTGCAGAATCAACCCCCGGTGGCACCAGCAGTGAAACCTCGACCAGCACCACGAGGAGTCCTTCCACTTTGATGCTGAGCCCTGCACTCCCATGGCAGAATCCACCATCTGCACCACACCGGCACCGCGGCTCGGAGAGAGGCCAAGCACACTCAGCACTCGAAGGCCTCCGGCGAAGCGCAGGATGGTGATACTAAATGAGATACTGTCTACCGCTGTTCATTGTTCAAGATTGAAATGTAAATGTGCAAGCCGTTTTTCTGCCCCTCTATTCACATGTAGCCTTTCATACGTGATGGTTTCTTCATTCTCAAACTGTTGTGGAGCAGAACTATACAGTTGCAGGATTAGTCTCAAGTACCTCAATATAATTATAGTATGTCTGCACTTTATGTGCTCATTTCATCATTCATTCATGTATTTTATATTCTACTAAAAGTTAATCAAACCATAAACAAGGTGGCCTGTTGGGATTATTATATATATATTATTTTATCCCACTTTATGCTTTGCTCTTGCTGCTTGTTTTACACTGATTGTATATTTTATTTCTTACTGATGTAAAGCACTTTGAACTGCAATCCCCTGTATGAAAGGTGCGATACAAATAAAGTTATTATTATTCAGATGGATGTTTCTGCCCCTCTGTTCATTCTCCCATTATCCTCCTCAATCTGCCTAGAAGTATTTTAATGTTGTAGCTGTTACTATAACCAATACTAATGCTAGGGCTGCAACTGACAGTTATGTAGGCACATTGTTATTGTTTCTTATCGCTGTGTGATTAAAATAATAAACACAAATAGCAGGATAGGCAATGCAAAAATGTATTTCGTACCTTCATACACACATAACACAACATTAGAATGAGCTTTTATCAACGCCTACATGATGATAACCTGTCAACATGACATTAATACAGAGCGGGCAGAACCCAAATCTAGCTCCAGTGCCGCACGAAACATGTTTTCGATGGACAAGAGTGAAAATGGAACGCACACGCTATTTGTTGTTTGTTTATATCACGGTATGTTCTTCTTCTCTGTCTTCCGGTTGTTGCCTCTTTTGAATGACGAATACACACTACCGGCCAAGACGCAGGAGAACACGGCGACGCAACAGCCGGCGTCGGCGAGTCCTCTGGTGACTGCTTGGTGTGTCAGGGCCTTAACGTGTTACCAAAAGTTCTTATTGCAGCTCAAATGTAGCTAGCAGTGCTCTGAGCAGCTTTAGGCTTTGTTTTCAAGGCTGTAAACCGGTCAAGGAATGAATATTTAAACTGGCTTCCTGTTGGATCAACCTGACTTCCTTTTAAAGTATGCTCTCTCACAACCAGTACAATGTCCTCTCACATAAACTGTCATAAGCTCTCAAAAACACAAGGGTTGCAGTTGAATAGTCCAACAATCAGCTCCTATCATCTATCCCTATCGTCTATTCCTTGACCTCTGAGTGAAACATCACAGGGTTAAGGGATAGTGGATAGGAGAATTCAAAAGGACTTAGGAAAAGAGACTGCGGTACTTTAGAGAATCGACTGCACTTTCACTATCCGACGTGTTTATGATGCGCCAGCGGACGTCATGAATGTGCGTCTGCTGCTGTGGGGAAACTATGGAAACTACAGTTTTCTATACAGCGGACTACAACATGGATGTTCAATAAGAACGAGGGACTACTGTAAACTCATCTAGAGACTCTGCACCGTGCTCCGATGCTGTTGCTTTATGCTTTATGAACGTGGACAACAGAGAAACATATTCTTCATGACCAAAGTTGGAATTGAAATAAAAAAGGAAAGTGAAACTTATGATCGTCACCCTCTCCCTCCGGTCCACATTAATACAAATGATCCCAATACGTATGATTGTATGAAAATATCTTAAAATCAATACAAATGTATTTATTATAAACGTTAGTCCTTAACATCTATCACTGTGTATATCACCATTCAAACATCTTTTAAAAGTTGAACAAACCCCACACAGCTCAGTAAAGACTGTGAGATGTTGACTTTATTTGATCATTTCAGTAAAAACTAACATTCATATTTCTCTTTTTGATTATAATACTGATGAACGTTCAAAACAAAGCACTTTGGCAACTTACCACATACGTTTTAAAATGCTTAATAAGCACCGTAACTTTCATGATATGATTTCTCCGTCATAATCGGTTGTTTCCGTGAACGGCCGAATGTTGTGTGACGGCAAATGCTGTATTGTGGGGCAGCATTTTCTCCTTTCCTTTCGTAAGGAAGGTCCAGTGGTTCCTAAGCTAAAGGAGGTCATAAAGGAAGTTTGAAACCTCCTTTCCTATCATCTAGAGCAGTGGTTCTCAAATGGGGGTACACGGACCCCTAGGGGTACGTTGGAGTACTGCAGGGGGTATGTGAGATTTATTTTATTTTAATGAGAAAGAAAAAAACATAAGTAATGCATTTAAACAAACTACTAATAGTAGATTAACTACTTTATTCAAAGGTTTACAGTAATTCTGGATAATAAAATGGGAAAAATAAACGGTGTGCTCTCTTTTCCTCTCCCTCTCCTGACAGCCCGTCAGTCTCGTGCAGCTCGCTGAACCTGTAATAAGTGACCCGACAGTAAAGAATACACATATTTATAACTAGTTTAGCTAGTTCCAGAGTAGATAAACTATCTAAGTGTGTTAGGTCTAACTCTTTTTTTTATCAATATGTTTATTGATTTTCAGCTTACAAAAAATCACATACATAGGACGAAGACATAGAGCCAAAAGCAATACATATATACACAGGACAACTACTTTAATTTATATTAAAGAAAAATAACAACACTAAATTAAATTGGTACATACCACAAGGGCACTATAATACATCGGCAACCATCCAGTTTTCCAGCAATAGGACCGTATTTCTACAGAGGATATCACAGTCATTTACATTTTAACATATTGTAGCATATTATAGCATTATCGCATTATCCTGCCCCAGGTTCGTTCAGAAATTGAGATAGGTCATTGTTCTTGGTATACTCTATAAAACGTCCCCAGACCTTCTGGAACAGTTCTTGTTTGTCTTTGAGAATGTAAGTGATTTTTTCTAAAGGCAGACATGTTCGCTAAACCACTGTGCAATACTAGGTTTGCCCAACTTTTTCCATGTTAAGGCAATTAGGTCTAACTCTTAGTGTATTTAATTTTGCTCCACTCAACGGTCCGTCACAGCGGCGGAGCTGTGATCATGCGGAGCTGTGTGTTCTCCGTCAGCAGCAGCTGATCTGATCTCTCTCTCTCTCGTCCGGTTAGACTTCACTCGCGTTTATATCCAAATCTATCAAATCTAGCTAGTTCTAGTTAATGATATGACTGCCTGCTTATCAAAGGACCTAAACAATAAGCGTTGCTTGGCAACAGCATGTGGCCGCAAAGTATAGCGCAGCATTATGCATATGTTCATATGAGGGGTCAAAATCCCATGCTCATAAAATGCTCATATTTTTTCTCTTCATTCCCCACGCCCGAAAATAAATTAATAAATAAATATACCAATTCTAGGAAAAGTAACGAAGTTTGAGCAGTGTGGGTTTTATATGAACAGAGTTACACATATTTCAAAACGTGAAGTGTAATAACTGCAGTGGCCTTCCTGTCAGAATGACAAAGATCCTCAGTGAAGCTCAAGCCCATGTTTCACTACATTGTAAGTACAACTTATTAAAAAGATCAGTTCAATGCAACTAATGTCGTCTTAGTGTTATTGCATGATGTTAAAATTGGTTTGCCATGAATTTAGTGATGGATTGTAAACATTTGAAATGTAGCATTTAAGTGTTTCTCAGTTACAATGTTGTTGTTTTAATAAATCAGACACTGATGGTGCAGCGCTGTACTGTACCTCTTTATATAGGCATTTTTCCCCTAACAAATCGTTTTTGTGCTGATCAGGGGGTACTTGGCTGAATTTCTTTTTCAAAGGGGGTACATTATTTAAAAAAGTTTGAGAACCGCTGTTCTAGAGAATTGGACCGGCACTTATCATGGCTGCCACTGAGGGACTTCCAGGTCATTTCACTCCATTAGGAAGGTTCCTAAGCTAAATGGACTATTCGATCGCAACCCTGCATTGTCTTTCACACACACTATCATTCTCTCTCACACACACTTCTATACCCTCATACATACTACAATTCCTCTCTCACATACACCAGCATTCTTTCTCACACACAAAGTTTTCTATCTTGCATACACTACTAGATTATATATTGTAGTATGATGTTGTCTGTAAGTGGGAATAATAGTGTTTCTAAGAAAGTACAGTTTGGTATGTAAGTAAGATTGATTTATGGCCCAGACAAAAGTGTGTGAAAGAGAGTATGATTGTGCGTGTAAAAGTGTTTAGCTATAAAAGAGTTTAATGGTGTATGTGTGAGATTCTGATATTGTTTGTAAGACCAAGTATCAGTTGTGAGCTAGACGGCCTCTCATAGAACTCAGCCTGAGCACACACACGTGAGTGTGTGGTGAACTGTGAGTGGAGATCCACGGAGCAGCGACTGAGAAAAATAAGGCTGATTGAGTGTGTGTGCGCTGGCGTGTGTGTGCTGGCGAAACTCCGCGGCTGAGAAAATATAAGGCTGAGTGAGTGTGTGTCTGTGACGAGCTCCACGGATTGGTTAATTTGGAATTTGAAGAAAAAAATGAAAAAAGAGAAATGTCCAACGAGGCGTTCTGGGGCAGCATAGACAGGTATTTTCTGTGTTAGAGTTTTACTCGCGACAGGGTGTACTTTGAGGGTTTCTGACTCTGCAGACCGTTTACATGCAGAAAAAGCTTCATAACACAAGGGGACGGGTAATAACTGGAAAAGCATGACATGGGACCTTTAAGTGGGTTTAAAGACCGACCATAACAATGTAAATGCCTGATTTATTTCTTCTCTTCACTGTGTATAAAATGAGAAGAGATATACTTCTTTCACATCAGACCAGTGACTACTTTCATTACATTCGTACAACCTCTAAACCTAGGCTGTATAAAGCCAGAGGGCGTCAGCAGGCCAGTTGTTAAACGATGCTCTGCAGTCTGTGAGTTCACATGACCCTCTCTGTGTGAATCTGTAAATCATATCCTCCAGGTCACAGATAAAACACAAACACCAGAGCTCAGATGATGGAGCGGGGCTCCCAGAGTCCAAACAGAAACTCTAGGCAGGCTCCTGCTGAGGAGCCGCTCACAGTGAGGACACACACACATCATGTCTGTCTCACAGTAAAACCAAGTCCTGACTGAGGGGTACTGGGGGAACATCATCCACAAAATAAGATAAAATGATCAGAATCTAATGACTAATTCTTGAAAAAAGAGATCTATGATCTCAAGGGACAATCTGGATAAATAAAGGTTTGAAATGAAATGATTAATAATAATTTGGCAATGTCTCTTTCAAAACATCTTGTGTTTCTTATTGAAGGTCCCATGTCATGGCCATTTCTATTGATCATAATTCCATTGTTGAGGTCTACTAGAATAGATTTATATTGTTCCATTTTCCAAACTCACATTGGTTTCTCATACATCATCTCTGTATAGTACTGTATACTGTACTTAATAGTTATTGTACATATTATATATGTTTTATCTAGTTATTTTTTTAAATGCAACATTTGTACTTTCTTGTTTATTTATTTTCTTTAAAATGTTTATTTTATATTTATTTTTACAATGCCATGTATATTTATGCTGGCTGCAATACAGTTTTACATTTTTTATTTGTATTGTTTAATGGCATGCCTTTTTGATACAACATTTTTTTTGTATTTTTATACTGCCATCAATAAAGTACTTCTTTGACTTATCTTATCTCTTGTTGATAATGAATTGCACCCAACCGAAAAAAATCAGATTCACATAATCTTGATTTAGAGAAGATATAAACATACATGAATTTATAAAGCAATAACAAACACCATCAGTTAGGAAAAAGCCCATAAGATAAAAATTAGTTTTAAGAGATTTAAAGCAAGAAATTGAGTTTGCTAGCTTGAGGTCCTCCTCTAAAACATTATTACATGTTTATTTTGTAATAGTATTAAGAATACATGATAAATATATAATACATGTAGTAGAAATTGCCCAATTGTAATACCCTCGTTCTACTAGACTCAAACAACACATTCCTTATATATTTCAAAGACGAGAGAACAAAAGAAGAAACCTATAACCCATTCAAGCAAGCTTTTAACATATATTTTAATATATTATTTTATGTTGTGGATACTTTAGCCTCCATCCATGTTTACAATTGTCCACACTATTTTACACTTGCATTTATGAATATAGTTTTGCTGTGTTTTACACTTTAGTATTTATGTTTATAGTTAGCTTTGATATTCGTTTAATTTATTAGAAAGATTTTCTTTTCATGATCTGATATTTCCTCAAATGTTCTTATTATGGGGCAGTACTTACTGGTGCTTGAAATTCAAATATTTAATTCAGATAACAACATTTGTTTAAAACATTTGACAAACACATGTATATGAAAAAAAAAGATGTATTTATTTTCAATACAATGAATACAATACAATGCATATTTAGGTATTCAGGTAGCGCATCAAACATCAAACTCTGATGTCAGTGCCCTCCTCCTCTGCACCTTGTGTGATCCATCAATAGCACCTACACACTGTGGGAGCCCCCACCGGTTCTCAGTGTAGGCAGCCATTTCTGCAAACTTCTGCCGGTCTGGTGAACGAATCAGGGCTCGAGCTTAAGGACGTCCCGTCGTCCCGGGGCCGAACAAAATAGTGTCGGGGAGGATAACAAATAATTTTGGGACGAGAGTTAAAATAAAAATACCCTGCTAACTCTACTACAAATGGCGATGAAAATGAAACTGACTGCACGTTTTGTGTAGCATATTAAACCTCCTTGTCAACATAAACACACACGCACAAAACATTTAGAAACCCGCAAAATACACACACATGTAGCTACAGCTGTGCCGCTGGCTGTCAGCCAGCCGCCCAGCTGGCTGTGCCCGCGAATTCCTGGCCCGCAAATTTGCGGGTCTAGCTATGTACTGAGTGTGTGTATTTCGCGGGTTGAGTGATGTACAATGGCATCCCGTGGAGGAATTCTGAAATGTTTTACCGTTGCATCACAAAAACGCACAGCAGAACCAGACCCTGGAGCGCTGGCCTCTTTATTTACTTACTCCTCTTCATCCCCTATGGGTTATAAGGCTAAGATGAGAACTCTCCATCGTATAGTCCTTAGCAATATGCTGCGCCTCTCCCCATGTAGGGATGGGTACCGAGCCCCGGTATGAAACGGGCCGGAATTATTAAAGACAGTGGTAACGTTAAGCTCCGACGTTATCGGACTTTTTATCGGTACTGGAGACATTTAAAAAATATATGTTATATGTATTATTGCTATATACACATTATATCGCAGTTTTAGTTTCACCAACTCCGTTTCTAATATGCAATAAGACTACAACATGCGTCTATGATGTATTTTCGAGCTTTCCAATCCAGACGAGATCTCTCTCTCCCGTCTGTGTGCGAGGGGGCGGGCCGTTTGTAAAGGTCTCCTGACTGTGTTACTGACTGTCATCCTGGTTAGTGGTTACTCTGGGTTCTGTCTTCAGGACAGTGTTGGATTTTTTTGTTAATTGGATGGGACTTGATTGGATTTAATATTAGAGTAATTTTCTCGTTTGTGTGTTTGTTTAAATATATTTGGCCTTTGTTTATGTGATTGAATGATTTACTCAAATAAAAAGGTTGATGAATTATCATCTAATGATTTGTATGATGTTTTATTTATGTTAAAGGTCACTTTGAATGATTTTAACTAATGATAATGTAGAAAAACTAACATTTTAAATTCGGGACGGTCCACATTAATTTCGGGACGGCTTAGATTGTATTTCGGGACGGTTCCGGGAGGATGGGGAAAAAAGTTAGTCAAGAGCCCTGGAACGAATCCTCCATTGTTGTGTGTGTTTTGTGAGTTGTGTCACATTGAAGATGACGCCACTGCAGTTTTACCCAGCGTCGCTCCGCCCAAAAAGCCCGCCAAAAAGCCGATCGCCCCGCCTACACTGCGTTGCTACCCCAGGTCCTAAACTGTAATGGAAATGCGCCACGGCCTCGGACGCTTAGGGACGCTTAAACGGGGCTACCCCGCTGCAGTGGAAATGTGCCATATGTGTATTCACTCCAGTGTTGTAGTCAAGTCACCAATTCACGAGTCCAAGTCACTCTCGAGTCCCCACTCTTCGAGTCCGAGTCCAAGTCCGAGTCACCTAGGGAGAGTCGTAGTCGAGTCCGAGTCCAAGTCCGAGTCACCCAAGGAGCAGGGGCGGACTGGGACTACAATTCAGCCCTGGAAACTGACCCAGTCCGGCCACATGAAATGTCAAATGTTAGAAATCCGCTGTTTATTATTTAAAGTTTTACGTCCGATTCGCTCCTTTGTTCCTCGCTGTACACAGCTCCAGTTTGGGCATTGGCCTGTCATCAGATTTCATTTTTAGTTGCTGCTGTAGCGGAAGTTTAGTACAATTATTTTTGATGAAATACTCCAAATCTCCACCCTCCACAATTGCACTTGCTTCAGTTGCTTGCTACTTTTTAAGGGCGGTGATACAGTACGAACTGAAGTTGATGCGATTTGATTGGATTGTGAGGCATGACGTGAGCCTCATCTGATTGGTCAATCCCTCAATTTTTTTCACCAAGGGAAGCCCATTTCGGCTGGCCTCCTCTGGCAACAGAGTGCAATATACTGTTTCACCATAACATCTAGAGGGGCGCTGTTTCACTCTTTGTAAAATACTCAATGAGAATGGGGGAGAGATGGGCCGGCAGAATAATTACCGAAACTAAACTAAGTGTTTTTATTTATTTATTAATATTATAACTACAATCCAAAAAACAGGGGAAGCCTGGCATCCCTTGGCCTCCAGGAGAAAACGCCACTGAGTTCAGGGGATAATTCTCACCCACCTCTTGCTCTTGCCCTGCACGTGTGCCAGTTGAGCTGGTTCTTCCACCAGCTCAACTCTGTCCCTCATCATGAACGCAGGAGGCTGGCTGTATATCTGAACTCGCACCCTCATCATTCTCTTCATCATCTTGCTCTTGTTCTAAGCTGCTGCTGATAGTGCTTGTAGCTGCCAAAAAGGTCTGTCAATTTGCGACATTTATATGCTTCACCTGCGAGTGACTTCACCTTTTTTTCTCTTGCCTTCTCGGCCCACCTTTTTCTTTTCGTTTTCTTTGATTTGTATCCATGTTTTTTCATTCTCCCTGTCTGCCGCGGCGTCTAATCCCTTCTCTTCGGCCCATTCCCAAACCGCCCCCTACACCCTACCCCCTACCCCTACCCCTCCGTTTGCGCGTTCACGCGGAGGGTCCGCCATATTGAGGGCTGTTCCAAAGCAACGAGTGTGAAGGGGGAGTGGGCTATCAAGCCCTCAAACAGCGAGTCTGCAGTGGTGCTGACTTGAGACCGGTCTCTACCTGACCGGAGTCACGCTGTGTGTGTCCGTCAGGAAACACGCTGTTTACAAGTAGTTCCAGCAAACATCCACTGATAAACTGCGATGTTAACAACCTCATGATAACCTCATATGTTTTTAACTTAGGATCATACCTGTGTTTAGTCTAGAAAAAGGTAAATGTGTGCATTTTATTATAAAGTTGTGTATATTTACAGACCGTTGCAAAAACTAAGAAGCTTATAAACATCAGGTTTAAAACTAAAAGAGCTTTGAAACACAATGAAAGATGTTTGGAGTTTTATTTGAGTTATTCATTTAAACTTTTTGTCAAAGAGATGCTGATTTGAAACCGTTGTTACATACAGTTACGGCATTTCCTGTTTCTGCCGGAGAGAGGGGAGGCCGTCCCAAAGCTTGCTGCTGTATTTACTCCCTCCGTCTGACAGGAGGGAGCCTCGTTGAGCTGCGAGTGTGGCTACGGACGGAGTTCACTCCATCACGGAGGGGTAGTGTCGAGGGAGTGGTTTGGGATTGGGCCTTAGTGTGGCCGGTCTTTTTTCTTCTTCGTGTGTTATTATTTGACAGATAAGAACCACACAACTGCATTAGCGGCCGCTGTCGCCCTCTGTCGGCCGTCAGCGCAACTTAATAGATGACGTTAAACAATTTTTCTTTAAAGGGCCGGCCGGCCGTCAACGGCTCTTCACGACCGGCCGTTCTGTGGTTCTCCAGATTCTACAGATGGCCAGTCCGCCCCTGCCAAGGAGTGTCCGAGTCTGAGTCGAGTCCGAGTCACCATTACCTGTGTTCGAGTCCGAGTCCAAGTCTGAGTCACCCAAGAAGAGTCCAAGTCAAGTCCGAGTCACAAGTCTTCATGTATTAATCTTAGTGGATATATGTGTTGAAATGTAGCTGTAGCTCCTCTACATTGCTTTTAATAATATCACAATGTCCAACAACCAATAAGTGAACGTTTAAATGATATCAATAAAGATTAAGCCCCAGAAAGCACATTGCTACTTAGCATGCACAATGACGACATTCTGCATGTTAAGTAGCCATGTGCTTTCATGTTATCGGCTGAATCTTTACTTATTGATTTGATCACATTACTCTGATGATAGTGTTCAATACAGCCTACCTATATATATATATATATATATATATATGAACTCCATCCTTCGAGTAATGTGTTATGGAGCCTCCGTGACGGAGATCATTTTCAGTCTCTAATTTTCACGTTCATTTTAGGCTAGGGCTAGGCTACTCATCATCTGCAGTATCACCAAGGACATGTATAGCTTTTTAACAGTATCTATCTAGACCAGTGGTTCCCAAACTTTTTGTGCCCAAGGCACACCAAAGGACAAGTAAAAATCTCAAGGCACACCTATTGTGCAAAATAGCCCTTATAACACGTGTTATCACTCATATCATGTAAAATATCTGTAAATGTGCATAATTATTTACTAATGCCAAATAAAATGTGACAAAGACAACTATATTACTCATGAAATATTTATTAACGAAATATTTCAGAAATTAATTTGAAACTTTATCAAATTAGGTTTCATCAAAGCAGCAACACACTCATTTAAACCAGACAGGTCACAAAATTAACATGTCAACAATCAGCATTGAAACATGTGCTATTGTAAATATTTTGCCGTCTTACAAATGAGTGAGATACATGTGCCTGTCGGGGCGTGCAGATTTTTTTTTATCCTTGGTGGCACTGAGGAGAGGGCCACTCGCAAGTCCTGTTCAACAGAGAGCCGTGAGTCCCGTGACCTCCTGTTGTTCTTCATGTAAATCAGAGTAGAGAACGCCAACTCCAGAGATGGGGTCGTTACTAATTTTTTTTAATATATTACATATTACTTTAAAAAAAGTAATATATTACACTATTTCGTTTTCGTTACTATCTACATAAAGTAACTCGTTACTTTACTCGCCGAGCAGTACGAACTTGCGCATGCCTGAGTGGCAATAACTTTCCTTACCAGCAGGCGGCGGTAGTGTGTATTTGTCATTTAAAACAGGCAACAACCGGAAAACAGAGAAGAAGAATAGACGACGTGATATAAACAAACAACAAATAGCGTGTGCGGTAGCTTCACCTTAGCATGTGTTCTTTGCAGGTGTTTGTTGAGGTTTGACCACGTGGTGTTTCCAGCAGTAGATAACAGCTTCTGGCCTGGACACAGTTTGCACCTCACCGTCACATTCCTGTCTATTCTTCGGACGAACTCATAAATAATGGGCATACTTCCACCCCTCGAAAGTTATCGCTGACTCAGCCATGTTTATGCAGCACTGCACGTGGAGATGTGGACGCGCAAGTCGCGCAGATTACGTACATATAAACCTACAAAGTACTGATATTATAGTAAATAAAAAAATTATTATTTTTGTGTAGTTGTATATTGCAATAATAACGTATGGTTGTCACAAAATCCCACGGCACACCCGGACTTGCCTCACGGCACACCGTTTGGGAACCACTGATCTAGACAATAAAACTGCACTTGGTCCCTAGGATGTGATATCAACCCCTACCTCCATCTAACCCGACATCTTAAAACCTTTGTGGAGTCAATTTAGTGGCTAACGTTAACGTGGGTTAGCAAGCTAACAATAGCATTTCTACTTACTTTTCTGGGTGCCGCCGTGAAAGGTGTCGATTGAAATTCGACGTTGTCCCAGTCTTCTCTTCTATCTTCTGTCCACATAATGTGCATTTCGCGCTGCTCTTTCCCAATATGGAAACAAAATCTTTAAAAGCATACAGCACGATGCAGGGTGTGTCTCTGGACATCTTTAGACTGGTATAGCAGCGGGGGCGCGCCCAGTACGTGAACTCGCCTCGCAGGTGCACACGCCAGGACACAGAGGACATCAGACTCCAGAGAAAACTTGCTCAAGTCCGAGTCATCCAAGGAGTGTCCGAGCCGAGTCCGAGTACGAGTCATCATTACCTGTGTTCGAGTCCGAGTCCAAGTCCAAGTCATCGTGCGTGAGAATTCCCGAGTCCGAGTCGCGTCAATCAGTGCACGAGTCCGAGTCAAGTCACGAGTCCCGAAAATCGGCACTCGAGTCCGAGTCCAGGACTCGAGTACTCCATCTCTGATTCACTCTGTCCTAAACGGCTTGTTGGAGCTTTATATGATAGTTGAATGTAAAATAGAATAATTATTTATTTAGAAGAAGCCAGCTCTGGGGCCTCATTTCTAAAGCCTTGCGTAGGATTCAGGTGGAAGGTTGCTTACGTAGGACAAAGCAAATAAATACGCACTGACGTTTTCCGATTTATAAAACACTGCGTACCGCCGTGCGTGTGGCACGTCCTACGCCGGTTTCTCTTTATAAATCAAAATCGACTCGAAATGCGGCGCAGCTTTTGCGGGCTTTACGTAACGCCCATATTTGCCTATATTAGTCAAAGAAACGCCCCGTATTAATATTCATTTTGACTGACTGCATGAAGAAGATCGCAGGAAATGACGACAGAACTGCTAAAAAAGACATTTCACACCGTGTCAGATGTTTTGTCTTTTGGGAAGATAAATCATATTGTTTGGTGGATGCAGTTTGAACGAGAGCAGCAGCATGGAGGTCGGATCGTCACCAAAATATATAAATAAGTGGTCCGAAAAAAGTTAATGACAAAATACACATAACCGTCCTCAGGCAGTGTGTCAGTGTGTTTGTGCCGGGGACAGGAGAGACCCCCCCCCCCATGATGAGAAACTGTAAGAAAGTATCGGGGGGATGCCTGCGGAGTCAATTAATGTTAATTTTTTTATTTGGTGTTCCAGCTGTCAATCAGTCTCCACTGCAGCCTGTGCGTCTCAACCCCCCCCCCCCCCCCCCCCCAGCAACTCTATATCCACTAGTTAAATGAAAGAAAACAAATGTGTTGTGTAATATCAGCTGCCAAATCTACCAAATATATGATGTTCTTAGTTTCCATACCTCCTGTGTTTTATGAGCGACTTATCAAGTCTTAGCAAACGGCATAAACATGATTAAACATGATAGTATATAAAACCATGCTCGTATAGAAAAGCAAAACGGCCTCAGTTTAGACGTAATTCTTATGAGAAAACATTTCATAACATTAACACACCATATTCGAGGTGGTTTTCAATAACATATCCGTATATTTATTTCTCCAAGTTACGTTTTTGTGTGCACTGAGGATTCTCAAACAGGCATTTGTTTAATCATTTTAAGATTGGTTTCAATACATTTTTGCGAATTAATTCTTTATATGATACATGAGAGGTAACATTATATTTATGGTATTATTTCCACATATTTCTCTCCATTCTTCCTTCTGCCAACGGGGTCGCAGTTTCTCGTCTCTCCCGTTTTTGTGCGTACGCATGGGTCAGAGTTTGCGTGGAGGACCGCACATTTTCCCATCAAATTTGTTTTTTATAAATCGCAAACATTGCTTAGAAACTGCCGTACGCCATCTTTTGAGCGTACGCACCGTTTATAAATGAGGCCCCAGATATCCAGTACATTAGAATAATCAAGTATACAACAGCACAACGTGTCTGTTTGGATTGGAATTTTAGATATACTTGTATAATAGAAAGCTACATTATTTTGCAGCTGAAAATTACGAGTGGAAAACAAGAAGTTAATTGAATGTTGACTAATTGGTGTTCGCCACAGGCACGTGATTGGCTGATAGCTGCTTGATTTAAAGGTTCACATTAATAATTACATTTGTTCCTTTAGTGCATCACATTCTAATAAATTGTGGTACGTGATAGTCTAAAGGGGCGGGACATCCCTAAGCTGTTGACCAATCACAACAGAGCCGGCCAGCTAACCAATCAGAGCAGACTGGGCTCTGGTTTCAGACAGAGGGTGAAAAGAGCTGCTGCAGCACAGGCAGTATGAGAAAAATAAAGAGCTTTTTGAACATTAAAGCATGGAGACATGTCCCAGTAGAGACACTACATACTGATATGAACATGTGAATGAGTGTAATATGTCCTCTTTAATGTAGATGTCTTTATTGGCTAGACCAGTGGTTCCCAACCTTTTTTCCCAAGAGCCCCCCCAAATGACTCCTGTTGGAAGTTGCGCCCCCTCCTCCCACACACACACACAAGGAGGGGCGCAACAGCGGTAATTAAAGTTTCAAAGTCTCAAAATGCTACAACTACTGTCACAAACTGGATGAATGTGATGTATTTTGTTAAAGGAGGATGAAAGCGTAATTAAGGAGCACTATTGGAGTGACTTTGATGGTTATTGGACTCAGGATTCATTCATTTGGATTCCCGCTGTATGAAGAAATGATGCGCCCCCCAGGTTGGGAACCACTGGGTTAGACAACTCAAAGAGAGTGGGATCTGATTTCCCTAAAGGCCGGAGGGTGTCTGGACTAAATTAGTTTTTGATGCACATGGATCACACAATTGTTTGAATGATTTAACATACTGTTTTACAATAATATAAACGTGGTGTCATCAGCATATTGGATTGCTTAGTCGTTAGATATTACAGATAATGGAGAAAAAAAACGCAAGAAATCATACCCTCGTGGGAGCGCACTCATGTGATTGGCTTAGAAAGGAAGAGACTGTTTGGCTATAGATAGAAAAAATTACAAGTACGAATCGGGTGACCATCAGGGGAGTCTCCAAAAACCCACACACGAATGCACAGCAATCCGTGCACAGAAAGCGGTTGTGTTTGTACTGTAGGTTCAGAGGTTTTAAACGGAAAACAAATATGTCTGGACCAAAAATACATAATGTAAAACTTTTTTCTGTATTTGGATTTTTTTAAATTTATGAAACGGAACACATTTGTGTGTGCATTGAAAAACACAAGTGTGAATCATTTTGCGGATCATGAAATACAAGTGTGAATCCTTCTGTGTGCATGTGTGTATTATGAGACTAATCTGAGCCCATAAATTGCTTTGTTGCCTTGGATAAAGCATCAGCTGAATAATACGTCATGTAAATCATTCTCACAATTCCATGCAGATGGAGTGAAGAGGAGCAACCATCCCTTTCAGTTTCACCTGTGTTTTGTTTTTGCACTGCTAAATGTGCTATAAAAATAAGTCAAGGACACACATGGATAAGGTGGGAGGCTGTAGTGGAGATGTCATATCCCACCAGCAGGGGGCAGTGTGGCAATGAATCCAAAAGGTCACCAATGAGCTGAGGTTGTGTTTGAAACACAGTGGAGACCTCTCAGACTCATACAGCTGCCCCTTTCCCTTCCTGTTAACATGTGTCCTGCGTCAGATTAGATTTAATGTCCTGACTCCTCATCACAGCCCATGTTCCTGTCAGCTGTAGTCTAAGTGTTCACCAAGCATGAAGAATTTCGGTTACTCTGGCTTGATAACTTTAAAAAATTTAAGAAGGCACTACGCAATGCCAGAGCAGCTTAGTATTCCTCCCTAATAGAAAAAATAAAAACAATGCCAGGTTTCTTTTTAGTACAGTAACCAGGCTGACCGAGAGTCACAGCTCTATTGAGTCTTCGATTCTCTACATCCATCAGTAGTAACATTATTTATGAATTTCTTTAATGATAAAATGATAACTCTCAGGGACAAAATAAACCACCACCTACCCTTAGCCAGCACTGAATCACCCTTAACACCGGACATATACTTCCTATAGACCTAAACCAACTAAATTCAATTATTTCATCCTCTAAAGCAGGGGTTCCCAACTTTTTTCCCAAGAGCCCCCCCAAATGACTCCTGTTGGAAGTTGTGCCCCCCCACACACACACACACACAAGGGGGGGGGTGGGGGGGGGCGCGCAACAGCGGTAATTAAAGTTTAAAAGTCTCAAAATGCTACAACTACTGTCACAAACTGAATGAATGCACTATTGGAGTGACTTTGATGGTTATTGGACTCAGGATTAATTCATTTGAATTCCCGCTGTATGAAGAAATTAAAGGACGGCGCAAGTGGAAACAATTCACAAAGGGATTAAACTGTTTAAAACACATGCTCAAAGTAAGCCGGATTTTGCCGATGTGCTTATGTGGATTCAAAAGTCATAAATAATCTACAAAATGGAGGAGACCGATCTGATCGGAGCAACTGTGACAAATAATCCAACTGAAACCGGCATGGACAATGACTATGTTTTAAAAATGCGCTTATCCAGAAAAGCCCGGTTTGGACACTTTACGGGCAGAAGAAAAATTTCTATTAAAGAAAGAATTATACATTTCTGTCTTTTTATGCCTTTAATAGCTACTAACTTGAATTTGTATTAAAACTAATTAATCAATAATTTTTTATATTTTATTGTAATGTAGAGACAAGGCTTTTAGTGACAATCATGTATTGCGTTACAATTATATGTAAAAAACAAAAACAAAAAAAAGTCTAAATATGATATTTTGCCTCAAATCATCTGAGGCCTGGCGCCCCCCCTGCGAGGGGCGCACCCCCCAGGTTAGAAATCACTGCTCTAAAGCATCTACCTGTATCATAGACCCTGTTCCATCTAAGCTGTTAAAGGAAATTGCACCCCTAATTAATACACCTGTATTAAATATGATGAATATATCTTTACTGTCAGGCTATGTTCCACAGTCATTTAAAGTAGCTGTAATTAAACCTATTATTAAAAACACAAACCTTGATCCTGAGGTTATGGCCAACTACAGGCCAATATCAAACATTCCCTTCCTCTCAAAAATCATTGAGAAAGATCACAATTGTGTGAATTTTTAAATGCAAATCGTTTATTTGAGAAATTCCGGTCAGGTTTTAGAAAACAGAGACAGCACTGGTTAAAGTTACAAATGACCTGCTTTCTGCATCTGATAATGGACTTGCCTCTCTGTTAGATCTGAGTGCTGCCTTTGACACTATTGACCATAAAATACTACTACAAAGATTAACTTTTTACAAGGGGAACTGCACTAAGCTGGTTCAGGTCATATCTATCTAAACAGTCTCAGTTTGTATCTGTCAACGATGAATCCTCAACACAAACTACAGTCAGTCATGGTATACTGCAAGCGTCTATACAGTATAGACGCTTGCAGTATACCATGACTATACTTGGACCCATCCTGTTCATCATATATATGCTACCATTGGGCAATATCATAAGGAATAACTCCATCAATTTTCATTGTTATGCAGATGATACACAATTGTATCTATCAATCAAGATGAACAATATCCATTAGTTAAACTGCAAGAATGCCTCACAGACTCTGACAAAACAGAAGTAATTATACTTGGCCCCCAGCACCTTCGGAACAAACTGTCCAAAAACATAATTTCTTCGGATGGTATTACCTTGACCTCCAGCACCACGGTAAAAAAATCTTGGTGTTATCTTTGACGATGATTTGTCTTTTAAATCACATATAAAGCCAATTTCAAGGACTGCCTACTTCCATCTACGGAATATTTCAAAAATCAGGCACATCCTAAATCACAACAATGCAGAAACACGGTGTGTCCACACAGCAGCTTTGACCAAATCTTGAAAATCCTGGAGCTGGGCGTGTCTGACAGCTTGGGGATTTCGCGACCAACAACCAATCACATGAATATCACATGAATATCCCGCCCCCGACATACAAAGCAAAAAAAACCGGTTATTCTACACTATTGTCAAATAGGAAAGGCTATGATGAACATTTATTTTTTTAACATTTTGAACATTTATGAGATTAATGTTTATGGTGCTATTTTATGCTACATTCCATGCTGGCTAATGATACTGTCTATGCTTGCTAGCAACGAAGTAAACTAGCAACGAAGTAAACTGGATATAAAATCCCCAAACAAGCGAAAACCTACCAGTTTCACCCACTGCCTCTGCCACCTCCCTCCATGCCTGGTTCCTCCGGTTTGTATCCCGGTAAGTAAATAGGGACTGGTCATAAAGAACCGGGTGATTTGCTACCGCAATAACTAACTTCTCCTCCATTTTTGTGGAATATAGAAATTAACTGCGGGTCTGGCTCTCCCAGCTTGCACGCGGTTTGATTGGCTAGCGCAGGGGTGGCCAACCCGCGGCTCTCGAGCCGCATGCGGCTCTTTGCCTAGTTTCATGCGGCTCTTCAGTTCATATCGAATTGTATATGTGTGAGTTTGGAGGAGAGACACTGACTCCTGACTAGTGTTGCACGGTGTACCGATACTTGAAAGGTATACCGCGATACCCTGCCGTTAAAAACGTTACGATTCCTCCGTTTCATTAGTATCGGTACTTTAAGAATGACGGGGGAAAGTACTCCGGTGAGAAAGCGCCGTTTTAATAAGAGCCGTGTGTGTTCAGCGCTCTGCTATGGAGGACGGAACATGACTTAAGTATAAATAAATAAATGTATGAAGAAATACAGGAATAAATAAATAAATACGTAAATAAATAAATAAATACAGGAATAAATAAATACAGGAATAAATAAATGACGAAATAAATACAGAAATAAATAAATGTTGAAATGAATACACAAATAAATAAATAAAAGAATAAATGCATAAATAAATGCATAAATAAATATGGAAATAAATACATCAATGTATAAATAAATAAATAAAAGTCGAAAATAAAACAGAACACACGTTATTATATATCTTTCATTTATTTCTACATTTACGCAACATACATTTATTTATTTATGTATTTATGTGTCCGTATGCTAATGAGGTGGGCGGTCCTAACCTCAGTCTGAAGCAGGATTGGTTACAGGAGTGTGTGATCATTTCTGGCAGAGGGCTCTACTACTAACGCCTGGATAACCGCGCTGATTCGAATGCAGGAGCTTTACTGTTTAGCCCTTATCTTTATACATCCATGGTTTATCCACAATTGTAAGGTTTATTTATGGATATTGATTTAAGAGCCATTGGAGATCATTTACGATCATTAGCGGACCATTTAGAGAACGGAGAACCAAAAGACTATGTCCAGTTTCGTGTGGAACGATGTATAGAGGACTTGGCTCAGCTCGACATGATGTGACTTGCCACAAATCTATTGCTTCTGCCTGGCTCCAACAATTGGCGAATCCTGCTTCAGACTGAGGTTAGGACCGCCCACCTCATTAGCATACGGACACATAAATACATAAATAAATAAATGTATGTCGCGTAAATGTAGAAATAAATGAAAGATATATAATAATAACGTGTGTTCTGTTTTATTTTCGACATTTATTTATTTATACATTGATGTATTTATTTCCATATTTATTTATGCATTTATTCTTTTATTTATTTATTTGTGTATTCATTTCAACATTTATTTATTTCTGTATTTATTTCGTCATTTATTTATTCCTGTATTTATTTATTTATTTACGTATTTATTTATTTATTCCTGTATTTATGTACGTAATTTATTTATTCCTGTATTTCTTCATACATTTATTTATTTATACTTAAGTCATGTTCCGTCCTCCATACTCTGCTTCCACTCCCTGCACTGCAGCCGTGCCTGCAGTCCCGCCCCTCTCAAGCACGCTCTAAGTCCCTCCCCTCTCTCGTGCACGCGCTATCTGCCAGAGCATGTGAGAAAGCGAGAAGCATGGCTGCAAGTGGGAGTGCAGCTGCCGCTGCGCCTCGGCTTGTTGACAAAAAAGACGCCAGAAGCGAAATTTGGAAGTATTTGAGCGATATCTCTGACAGTGAGGGCAAGCCTACGGACACCACGAGGCCTGTCTGTAAGAAATGTATGAATTGTATTTAATAGTAAATCTTGTCATTTATTTAATTTATTGTTCTCATTGTTTAAAAGTTTGTGTTATGGTTATGGTTCTGGTGTGAAATAAAGCACAATAATTACATTTAAGACTGTTTTTTAAGAAAAGTATCGAAAAATAATCGGAATCGCAATTCTTGACTTGGTATCGAAACCAAAATGTTGGTATCGTGACAACACTAGCTACTCCTGACAGTTAAACCTGATATTTAGTAGGTCTGTTAAGTATTAACGTAATTTGGCCGGTCAAAGTTGTTTGGGCTCGGATAAAATCGCTCCGTTACTTTCGTCCCGTGTTACTTTCGTCCCGGCTCTCCCTACGTGTGTATGTGTGGTGTCAGGTGTCAGTATGAGAGGATGACAGCAAGTCTAATTTTGATGTGGCCCAAGAGCCAATCACAATAATACCTGCGATGCAGTGAACCAATCACCTTTGAGGGGGGGAAACCTATCGTTGATTAAACACTATCCAGTGTTTCCCCTACCATTGTTTTGGAGGGGCGCTGCGCCCCGCCAACGGAGCCCCGCCCCCCCCTGAAATTCAAGGTGTTTAAAAAATATATATAATTTTTTTTTTTAAATATATATAGCACCAAATTGCAAATAATCTATAACTACTGTCACTTTTCACATTGAACATGTGCTCTTTTATTAAATAAACTAAACGCTTTCATTTTAAGTTGTGAATTTAGTGTTTTTGACCCTAAGAAACACTGATGCATTAATCAATAACAATAATCCACAGCTCCTCTCTCTGCTCCAGAGGATTTAAAAAATATATATCCCAATGCCACAAAAATGCATCAGTGACGTGGTTGAAATCTTGTCTCCAGAAAACAAAAAAACGGAAACAAGCGGTATCAGTGCCTGTGTGTTTGATGTGGCTCTTTGCAGTAACATAGAAAAAATGTGGCTCTTAACCTCTGACTGGTTGGCCACCCCTGGGCTAGCGCTTGAACTGTCAGATTTGCATAAACGGATCTGATTGGCTGTCACTTCCAGCTCAGCCTCAAAAGTTGAACATTGTTCAACTTTGGAATCCTGAACATCCTGGAAATCCTGGAAATCTTCGCCTCGCCCCCCACAATGCAGTTCGGCGACAAGCGAGGGAAAGTGACGTCATCCCCATTCAAAGTCAATGGGCGGAGACGCGCTGGAAGCGGTGGACAAATCGCCAAAAGCTGCTGTGTGTACGGGGCCGTATCCATGCTTTTATCACCTCCAGGCTGGATTGTTGCAATCCCCTTTTATCAGGCTGTCCAAACTCATCATTAAAGACCCTCCAATTCATACAAAATGCTGCAGCACGGGTTTTAACAGGAATGAAAAAGATGGACCACATCACTCCGGTTTTAGCAGCATTGCACTGGCTACAGTACCAGTTAAGTCCAGGATTGATTTTTAAATACTTTTACTAACATACAAAGCGCTCAATGGTCAGGGACCATCCTACCTACAGGATCTTTTAATCTCCTATTGCCCCTCTAGGGCATTAAGATCCCAGAGTGCAGGTCTGTTGGTGGTTCCCAGAGTCCACAAAAAAAGATCATGTGCTAGAACTTTCGGCTACCTAGCCCCGTTCCTCTGGAATCAACTTCCAGTGACGATTAGGGAGGCAGACAGTATCCACACATTTAAGAGTAGGCTGAAGACTTTCCTCTTTGGTACAGTGTACAGTTAAGACTGGTTTTAAACCCCCTTTTATACATCCTCATGGACCCTTCGTTTTATGGAATTGTAATAATTGTACTCTAACTGTATTTGTCCGACCATCGAAGGAAGAGCCTCTGTTCACACCTTCATGTTTACCCCTCCTGTCAGCCTGTTTCCACAGAGCCAGAGAACCCCCCCGCCTGTTTGGGTCTCCTCATCCCCTCCCTCTGCTGGTGGGGGGGGGGGGGGGGTAAGGCTGTCTGTAGACGACCTCCACCTGTCTCACACTGTGCCTCACATACACCTACAGAGCTGGCATGTTTCTTGAAGGTGTCAATAGCCGCGTTCACAACAAGTACTTTGCCGTACTTAGTTCTCAGCACTTAGTACCCCTATGGAACTAAGAGCCGATCGCGTTCACACCGGAATAAGTTCCCTGAGGGAAGATTACGCAAATGAAGCCACTGACGTCACTTCGTCTTCTTCTGCTTTGGGTTTACTGGCAGGCCGCAAACAACTTCACGGCGTATACTGCCACCCGAAGTCCCCGGAGTTGTGGCCGTTGTGTCCTTGGGCAAGACACTTCACCCGAATTTGCTCCTGTGGGTATTGTCCACAGTAGATTACCATTACATGTATGTATGATCTGTATGTGTAATGTGTATGTGTAATGTGTATGTGTAATGTGTATTTGTAAAGCGCTTTGAGAGTCATTGATAAAGCACTATAATAAATATAAGGATTATTATTATTATATATAAAGAAAGATAAACTTTAAAACTGTTCAATTGTTATGATGTGTAAAGACTGATATTGTTCTATAATCGGCTGAAACTGTTAAGTCATGATGTGAAACGGTTAACAAAGAAAAAGGGAAACTCAAGCTGCTGCTACACTTTATTTTATTTATCTAAAATCAAGCACTTTTAAGATGCACACATTTTCAAAACCTATTTTATTTTTAAATGCAGCCTGAGAGGAACATTACACACACATACCCACAGTATTTTACTGTAGCCTATATCTATAGTTCAATGTTAATTGACAATAAATATTGTTGTTTTTGAATTGTACTTTCTTTATTTGATTGGCAGTCAGTTGTTGATGAAATGCAGACGTTGATAAAGCTACAGGCTACTTCAATATATATCACACTAATTCATAAAGCAAGTTAGACATTTTGAAGTTCCGGACCTTTGCATGAGGAGATTTTCTCTAACTGGACCTCGTTGAATTTGAGTTTAATACCCCTGTCCTATACGATTATTTCCTGATAACGATGATGCCATAGCCCCGCCTCTCCCCACCTCTGCTGCTCACCCCCGCGTCATTGCTGATGTGTTTCGCCAACAACAACAACAATGGCGGATCACAGTGTTGCTTTCGTGCTCCAGACGCTACTGACCATGATACAGATGTTAGTGCAAAATCTACAGCTCCTCTACCACAACCATCAGCAACAAGTGGACATGGAGAACTACATGAAATACATGTTGCTAAATCCACCGCGGAGAATAAACAGAAGGGCAACCATGCTCAGGGGGTCTTCTTCGCTGCTTTTGGTGTATTTTGTGGCGGAAGTACAGCGCCACTAACAGGCCCGGCATATGTACTACAGCGTCTCCAGCGGGTCGAGCGGTCTTGTGTGAACGGATACGTTTCTTGAGCCAATTCCGTGTGAACGGAAGACTTTTTTGATATCGACTAAGGTTAGTTTCCGTCTCCGTGTAAACGTGGCCTGATTAAAGAGGAATGATTTATCCATCAACATTGACAATCAGGATGCTAATAGAGCAGATGTGCCTGAGATATAGGGTACAAATTGAAAAAATAAGCTGTCTTGAGCCCCCAAGTGGACCATTACAAATACACTTATTAATCCCTAAGCGGAAATTCCGTTTTTCTGTCTGGTGTTGGTATAGAGTTGCGAAGTCACGCCTATCTACTTCCGGTCCATGGGACCTTATTTCGGAAAAATAATATATTGAAGTCAATGGAGAGAGAAAACGTATCTTTCGATCCCGTTTGAATTGTGCCATGAATTACACATATGATGTTTGTCAATCTTAAAAAATAATTTCCATGTCAAAAAAGTCACAGTTTGTCGTAAAACTGTTGAAATATAAGACTATGAAAAATACGCAACTAGAAAGACTACAAATCCCAGAGTAAGTGATGTCACAATTGTTTTCCTCCACTAAGAGATAGATTATATCTATATGGCGCTGATTTTAGCTATCTATATGGTAGGGATGTAACAATATATTGAATATCGCAATATTGCGGTAAATAAATGTCTCAATACCGTCGTGAGACTGACAAAATATACCGCAATTTCTTTTTTTTAAATATATGTTTTTTTTTTAAACCTTTATTCAATCTATTTTTCAAGGGAGACCTGTCCAACATGGCAGCAAGTAGGTTACAACATGAACATACAACAACAGATAACAATAAAGGACATCGTATTTACAGGGCTACATGTACATACCTATAGACATTGACAAGTACCAACAGGATATTTATATCTCGCCCTGTCAATAAGCCTCACCTTCTTGACAAAAACAGTATTGTTTTTGAAGTGGTGGAGAGACAATGCACAGTTTTACCCACTGCTGTTACCCATGGCCAAAGCATATCTCTCTGTCCCAGCAACATCAGTACCAAGCAAGAGAGTTTTTTCCACAGCAGGGGATATTGCAAACGCCAAACATCCCAGCTTCTACCTCGAAATGTGGACATGCTCATATTCCTAAAAGATAACCTTGATGATGCTGAGTGAGTGAGTTAGAGTTGAGTTACTTGAAAAACTAAAGTGAAACTTGATTTATTCTATTGCAAGGTCTGATTATTATATTGTTGACACTTTAAAATACTACTATCCTACTAAAATGCTGTACAAATCGGATTTATTATTTAATTAAAAAAAAAAATTCAAGTAAAAAAAAAAAGAAATTCACATTTTCTTTCTTTCTTTTTTCAATATCGCGATAAATATCGTACCGTGGACTTTTTATCGCGATATTATCGTACCGTGAGTTTTTGGTATCGTTACATCCTTACTATATGGCGCTGGCTAAGATAAGATAACTTTAACAAGATGCCTGTGTGCTTAGTACCAGGTTGTTATCATACCAGCAAGTCTTGCTCGTTATTTTGCTTCCCGTCTGATGAAAGGACCAGGAGTGGCTGGATCAAGTTAGCTACCTAGCTAGTAGCTAGCACGTTAGTTAGCATTACAGCCTTGTCATTTTTATTAGCCTTAATATGAAGTAACATTAAGTAACCCAAAATGTTAAACAGTAAGAGTAGTAGTCATATTTCGTGAACCCTTTGAAGAGTAGGCTAGTCACCGGTGTGATCATTCTATAATACACAATTTAAGCCCGGGGGAGAAATGCTAACGCTAGCATTGGTGATCGACGATCTTTTCTACTTCATGCTATCTGCACAAATGGTTGACATTAAACATTAAAAAGACCAGGCAGTTCAGAGAGAATCAAAGGAAGGCAGGCAGGCAGCTTTGCATGACATTCTTCTGGACGTGTTTCATTGTGGTGATGGGTAGTCAATCGTTTTGTTGACAAGACAGTAGTGACGGCCATCTTGGTGACGTGTGTTGTTCTGCGAGACCAGAGATGTAGTTCATTGAGCGTTTCACACAAACAAATGTGTTTGACTTGCAAAATTATCTTTTAAATTGACAAACATCATATGTGTAATTCGTGGCACAATTCAAACGGGATCGAAAGATAATCTTTCTCTCTCCATTGACTTCAATACATAATTTTTTCTAAATAAGGTCCCATGGAGGGACTTCGCCACTCTATACAATTACACAAATAAGCCCACACATGAGCTAGTAACAAAAGTTACTTGCTCCTTGGAATTTTCACTAACGAAAATGTTGTTGCTGGGAATACATTTTATTTGCTTTAAGTTGACTGTGGTGTGCCACGAGAGAACTAGATTTCCAAATGTGTCAATATAAAGGGTCGCTGTGAACACACAAATGAAGACTACAAATAATGTACAGTATAGCAAATATTCAGCTCTCAAGGTCGCTTGCAAAGCTCCGTCTCGGTGAAATTATGACAGACATTTTTTTTTTCAATATAAAAATCATAGTTGCTTACAGGGTGCAGTGGTGTATTAGATCATACACACGCTAAACTAAGAACATAACAACCCAGAATCCTTTGTTGGTTCAAATATGTATAAAAAACTGTACTAAAAAGTAGAAGACGTAGAAGATCTACATTGAAGTCCATACATTAATGTATGGTATGCTGCACTGTGCTGTAGCTATTAGTCCATCCATGCATATCCAACCCAGTCTCACGGCATTTTGTGTTATAGTCACGACATTTAATCTATTGATTCGCGTTCATCAACACAATTTTCCCCATATCGCATTAACACCATATCCCTACAAGCATTGCGGCTAAAACATCCAATCAGCGAGCTTAAACCATAGCTGAGGATTTTGGGTAATCAGTTCAGTGGCTGTGTATCGCAATGATGCTCAAAATGTCCCTTATAGGCCTACGTCTGTTTCCGGTTATTTTTATTTTGAAATTCCTTATTTAGAAAAGAATAACAAATTAGAAAGAAAAAAAGATTTAAAAAAATACAGATTTCAGTATTCTGAGGCTCTGAGCCCCATTTATTTTCCTCACAGACGACAAAAAAAGTCCGACATTATAGGATTTAAAATAAAAACAATAATCGTGGCTTGATATTGAGTAAGAACATGTTTTTATGAACCCCACAGCTTCCGGTCTTCCAAGACCCGAACGGACAAAAATACGTGCTGCAGGCACGAAACATACTCCCAATAGAAATACATTGCTTTTAAAATCGTTCTGTGTGACACGAAAAAAAGGGGAAAATCGTGTTGGTGAACACGAATCAATAGATTACATTTCGTGACTATAACACGAAATGCCGTGAGACTGGGTTGGCATATCAACATGTAATACACACACACACTCATTAAGTGGAGAAGCAGGGTGTGTTGGGAGGTGTGTGTCAGTGAGGGAAAGGGCAAGAGTTTGATAGGGAAGTTAAATTGGATATTGAACTGACTAGTCTGCATTTCGGTCAGTGCGTCTCGCGCAGGAGAGTTATTATTGGATACAAATCACACTAGTCTAACAAATACAGGAAAACTGTGTCACAAATGAGGTGCACATGTTTCCTCAGGCTGAAAGATAATTACATCCATACTGACCGGGCGGGATGTGTCCATGCTGTGGTTACTGTTTTTTTTTATTTCGCCGTTAGTTAACTGATATTGATATCAGTAATGATTTATTCTACATAGTGAAGTTCAGGATTAGGAACCTGCTACGAGCTGCGAAGATGTGTGTTTCTCCTGCTGGGTGTGTGACAGTGTCTGTGTGTGAGTGTGTTTTTGGGGGTGCAGTTATGGGGTGACTGGACGCATGTTGACAAATCAGTCTGGGCCACCACAGTCAGTCGTCCCATTAATTCTGAGCGGCAGGCCCCCTAACACTGCCTCATTGATCCCCGCTGACCGCTCCACAGCAGACATTTTGTTTTTCGCCTCTGAGACTTGTAATTGACGGTGGCCACACAACGCACACCTTAACACAGGCCACTTTAGAGCCTCTCCACCAGCCGTCAACATCAACCTCACACAGGCTCAGCCTCCACAACACACACTCTGTTCGGACGTCTCAATGCTCCTGTGTTGGGCCGGAGGACATGAATGTGGCTCAACACCTGGAATGTGCCTCGCTGCAGCGGGCAGAGAGATCGCTCCAAACATGAACTCAGAGTAACTGTTTTATGTCTCTGGTTTGTTTTGAATTAATAGCAAGACCTCCATTCCCATGCAGCTTGGGAGACATTCAAATACAACTGTCAGTAAGAGAAAAGCAGAGACACAGATTGTTACAATAACACAATTATGCAACATTTGTTTTGTATAAAAGTCAAACCAGTGTCGCTGCTCAAACTTGCCGACTATAAATGAGCCCTCAGAAATCCCAGTGGTCTCATTTACTGAATTCCTCCACATGTTTTCCTGCAGACCTCGTCTGAGAAGTTGATGTGTCAGCAGACAGTTTACATGAGATGTGTCGGTGTAAACAGATGGACAGCTGACCTGTTACCTGTGATCATTTGTACCAAAACAATCTGTAAAAACACAGACTGGTCTCCCAACTGTTCCGTTTATTCCACAGATCTGCATGGTCAGATACACTTTGAGGGATATGTATCTTTTCCATATTACATAGCTTTTCACGTTCCACAGATATGGTTATAATCGAAGAAGGTAAAGGTTGGATTGGATGGAGATTCAAGCAAACCCAGGACTGTCACTCAGGAGATGCTGGACGTGTCCACGGTGAAACTGAAATATAATACAACACTGACATATGATACTTTTTTGAAAGTTCATAGGTAGAATGTTAAAACAGTAGCTTGTTTACACATACAGTACAGCAGAATAAGACCTGTGTTTCTGGTTATCCTTGTAATGTAAGTTCAATGTAAACGCAATTGTTGCCTCTCTTTGGGAAGCATCAGACTGTGTATCTGCTACAGGTCCACCTGCTGTAGCTAACTGTGTCTGACAGTGTTCAGCTGTGAGATGGGGCTGATGACAGCTGTGAGACTGAAGTAAAACAACTGAGTTGGTGTAGAAAAGTTATTCGTAAAGCTGAGGGAAAATGCAGAGTCAGTTGATTCTTACATAGTTACTTAATCCATTGTTAATATAAACATTGAGCCAAACTCATCCTGAGCACACACAAAGTCACAGCCGAAGTAAAAACAATAAGTGTGGCTTGATATTGAGTAAGAAAAAGGTTGATAAACGCTGTGAGAATGGGTCTGCAGAGAGAATTTCGCCACGATCCCAACTGTCTGTTATCAGCCTGCAGCCAGGGAGGAGAAATCAGCTGAGCTGCCTGCACTGAGTGTGTGTGTGAGGAAGTCCGTGGATTGGTCAATTTGGACCAATCAGCGGGGGCTTAACGTAAGAACGTAAGCGGACGTAAAACGGACGTAATGTAACAGATCCACGGATTGGTCCATTTGGTTCCGGGTAACGCATGACCGTATCGCGTCATAGCTCTGGGCGCGGCTACTGGCCATTCCTACGTCACAATACCCAGGAAGTAAACAATGGACAATGACGTATCTTCAACGAGGCGTTTTGGGGAGGTATTTTCTGTGTTAGAGTTTTACTCGCTACAGGGTGTACTTTGAGGGTTTTGACTCTGCAGACCGTTTACATGCATAAAAACCTTCATAACACACAAGGGGACGGGTGATAACCGGAAAAGCATGACATGGGACCTTTAAAATGAAATCTGTTATTATTACTAAATACCCCAAAAAAAATGTAATCAGTAACCTAATCTGAATATCACAATATAAGAGTAATGCAACCTGATTACTCTTTGTTATTTTTGGATTACATCAACATCTAATGCAATGCAAATACATTCTAGAATTAAGTGTATAATGTAAGAGAACAGAGCGATGTAAACTTTGAAAAGAAGATTTTTTTCTATCAGTGTGTCCTCTTCAGTGATTTCTTTTAGAGGGAAATCTGCCTTTCATTAAGCATATTCATGCAGTAACCTATACACCAACAATGAAACACAGATGTACAGGCTTCAGGGTCCCGTATCTAGACCGAATGCTAGGTTTTAGTTATCCTGCAACTTATCTCCATTAAAAAAAAGTAACAGTAATCCATTACTCCCAAAGTCTGTCAGCAGCTACGGCTCAAGCAACAAAGAAATCTCCCAGAACCTAAAGCTTTGTCAACACAAGGTCTAGCAGAGGTCGCAATATCATGCCACAGTCAGCATTTATAAATGAAGAACTGTCTTGATATTGAAATAAATAAAAAATAATTCCATTTTACTCCACTCGCCTGATGTTTTACAAGCACTTTCCATTGAAACAATCACGCACACACAGAGCTTCCTGTCACTCTGACTGTGTGTTGTTGTTGGCAGAGAGGGATACCTGTCCTGGAGCTAGGCATGATGGGTAGGCATTCTTCAGCACTGTTACTAATCTGAGTATAGTTTGTGGCGGCCTTCATCGCAAGCTCACTGCCAACATCTGTACAAGCCTCAGACTGCAGAAGTTGTGGCACCGTGACGGACCGACTCACATACCTCCACTCTCCTCCACACTGTCTGAGCATGGGGGGGAATGGGGGTCTTTCACAGCCAGAAAAACATCTATCATGCAGGCGCCGCTGTGACCAAACAAATCAGCAGCGGCTAAAGAATATGATTTCACCAGAAGAGGAATGTGAGAGCTGATGCGGTGTATACACTGCGCAGGAGAAATGCATGATGGGATACGAGCCGTCGGCTGTGGGGAAGTTTCTGCTCTTTAGGAAACTTTATTTAAATTGTTTGAATAAGATTACATTACATACATACCATTACATACATAACATAGTTGTTAAAGAGCCCTGTCCTCTGAGGTAGGTCTGAATAAGTCCAACTACAGACTAAGCTTCTCCTTCTCAGCGAGTACATGCTTTATTATCATGTCGCTGTTTATTATGGTCTGGATAATGACCATATACATCTATTCTTCCAGATCTTCATGCATACAGAGGAAGAGCCGCTGTCGAGCTTTATTGGTGATGGTGATGGTGTGATGAGTCCATGTCAGGTCCTCAGTGATGTGGACACCGAGGAACCTCAAGCTGCTGACTCTCCACCGTAGTCCCATTGATGGCGATGGGGACGTGTCCCTCTCCTTGCTGCTTCCTGTAGTCCACAATCAGCTCCTTGGTTTTGCTGACGTTGAGATGGAGGTTGTTATCCTGGCACCAAGATGTCAGGTTTTCGACCTCCTCTCTGTACGCCGTCTAGTCGCCGATGACGGTCGTCAGCAAACTTCACGATGGTGTTGGAGCTGTGTGTGGCCACGCAGTCGTGTGTGAACAGGGAGTAGAGGAGAGGGCTGAGCACGCAGCCTTGAGGGGCTCCGGTGTTGAGGATCAGGGTGGAGGATGTGATGTTTCCCACCCACACTGCCTGGGGTCTGCCCGCCAGGAAGTTCAGGATCCAGTCACAGAGGGTGCTGTTGAGCCCGAGGTCTCTGAGCTTGATGACCAACTTGGAGGGCACAATGGTATTGAAGGCTGAACTGTAGTCAATAGGCGCTTTCACACCAAGTACTTTGCCATACTTAGTTAATCAGAATTTAGTTAATCAGAATTTAGTTAATCAGAACTCTTTAGTTCTGATGAACTAAAGAGCAGATCGCGTTCACACCGGAATAAGTCCCTGAGGGAGGATTAGGCAAATGAAGCCGCTGATGTCACTTCTTCTTCTTCTGCTTTGGGTTTACTGGCAGGCCGCAAACAACTTCACGGCGTATGCTGCCACCCGAAGTCCCCGGTCGGAAGTCCCCGGAGTTGGGGACTGGCTTCAGTAGAAGCTGCTGGGACTCTGAAGCCTTCCGAGTAAATCGGAAGTAAAATCAGAAATGGGAACCTTTTTCTCCCATGAAAGTGCCTGCTCTCTAGCAGGGACTGAAAAGGGGGTGAAAAGGTTCTCATAAACCAAGTTCTAGTTCCGGATTTTTTTGTTGTGAACGCACATTTTCGGAACTATATCGGAACTGTAGGCTACTGGGAAAAGTACTCCGGTGTGAAAGCGCCAAATGAACAGCATTCTCACATAAGTGTTCCTCTGGTCCAGGTGTGAGAGGGCAGTGTGGATGGTGTGGGCTATGGCGTCGTCTGTGGACCTGTTTGCTCTGTAGGCAAACTGCAGGGGGTCCAGAGAGTCAGGGAGGGAGGAGGTGATGAATGATTTGACCAACCGCTCAAAGCACTTCATAATGATGGAGGTGAGTGCTACTGGGCGGTAGTCATTGAGGCTGATGATTTTTGTCTTTTTGGGGACAGGAACGATGGTGGAGTGTTTGAAGCATGTGGGGACTACAGACTGCAGCAGGGACCTGTTGAAGATGTCTGTGAACACCTCTGCCAGCTGAACTGCACACACCCTGAGAACACAGCCAGTGATGCCATCAGGTCCAGGAGCCTTGTGTGGGTTGACCCTTTAAAAGGATTTGCACACATCTGCCCGGTTTAAAACAAAAGGGCAGGGCTCCTGGTCCTTCTGTGCACCCCCAGCCTGGCTGCTCTCAAATCGTACAAAAAAAACTGTCCAGCTCATCTGGGAAGAGATGCGCACGCAGACACCCCCGCAGCACCCCCCGCTGCTCCTTTGTAGTCTGTCATTGTTCTTAGTCCCGCCCACATGTTCCGGGTGTTACAGCCTTTGAAGTCAGATTCCACCTTGTGTTTGTACTGTCTCTTTGCGCTGCTGATAGCTCTCCAGAGTTCATACCTAGAATTCCTGTACTCCTCCAAATCTCGCCGTGTATCCAGGGCTTTTGATTTGGGAATGTTCGTACAGAAACCTTCGGTACCACGTCATCGATGCATTTCCCAATGTAGCAGATGACCGTATCCGTGTGTGTGTTGATGTTGTTGTCCTCAAACACACTCCACTCCGTAGATGCAAAGCAATCCTGCAGAGCTGAATCTGACTCCTCACTCCATCGTTGTAGTGTCTTTGTTACCGGTCTGTCCCGTTTAAGTTTCAGGCAGCAGCAGCAGCAGTGAGATGTGGTCTGATTTGCCGAAGGGAGGGCAAGGGAGAGCCTTATATCCATGTCGAAAAGGGGAGTAAACATGGTCCAATATGTTTCCCCCGTGCGTCGGGCAGCTGATGTGTTGGTAGTACTTCGGCAGGACCTTCTTCATGTTGGCGGTGTTCAAATCCCCGGCCACAATGAACGCCGCCTCTGGCCGTGAAGTCTCTGTCTTGTCGATAATCCCAAACAGCTGATCGAGTGCCATGTTAATGTCGGCGAGCGGCGGAACATACACTGCTGTAATCACAACAGATGTGAATTCTCTCGGCAGGTGAAAAGCCTGGCATGTGATCACGAGGTGCTCTAAATGAGCAGAACAGTCCGAAGAAATAATCCTCACATCTGTGCACCAGTTCTTGTTAATCATGATACACACACACCGCCTCCTTTACTTTTCCCCGAGTTAACTGTTCGGTCCTGGCGGAAAATAGTGAATCTGGTCAGGAACAATGGCGTAGTCCGGGATAGCGGGTTTAGCCAAGTCTCAGTGAGAATGAACACAATACAGTTCTTAATGTCCCGTTGAAAAGCAATCCGACTTCTGAGTTCATCTAGCTTAGTTTCAATCGATTGAACATTAGCCAGAAGAATACTCGGAAGAGGGGGTCGGTTTTCTCGTTTCCTCAGTCTGACCAGCAGCCCGGCGCGGAACCCTCGCTTGGTCTTCTTCTTGCGTCTCTCAGGTAGGACAGCAACAGGTAGCCATGGCGGATCTCCATTGTCTGTCGGTGGGCTATTGTCCACAAGGTTTCTGATATGAAGAAGTTCCTCTCTGCTATATTATATAGCAGAGTTGGTGCGGTCGGCTTGCATGTTGCGAACCATGTTAAAAGCAGACGGCAAAAAGTAAATAAACACTCAAAAAATACGAAAAAGGCAAAGTTGGAGAGGAGCCAAAAGACAATGCGGCCATCTTCACCCGCGCATTATACTGTATGTCTATGCCTTGCCTGTAGTATTCAGATCCTGGTTCTTGATGAGCTGTCGAGTGGTGTCAGATAAGAACTGGTTTTCAGGGCCAAGAGCCAGCTCCCGTCCGAATTGTCAGTTTAGCTTATGAAGGTTCTTAACGGAGTGAAATGACCTCAGTGGCCGACATGAAAGGAGGTTTGAAACTTCCTTTATAACCTCCTTTAGCTTAGGAAACACTGGACCTTCCTTTACGAAAGGAAAGGAGAAAATGTTGTCCCACAATGCCTTGCTGCAACATTTGCCGTGACACAACATTCGGCCGTTCACAGAAACAACAACCAATCGTGACCGAGAAATAATATCATGAAAGTTACGGTGCTTATTAAGCATTTTACATCTTATATCGTAACTTGGCAAAGTGCTTTTTTTTACGTTCAACACTATAATAATCAAAAAGAGAAATATGAACGTTACTTTATTACTGATAACATAAAGTCAACATTTCACAGAGTTTACTGAGCTGTGTGGGGTTTCTTAAACTTTTGGGGATGTTGACAACAATACGTTTCACTTTACTTTTTTATTTCAGTTCCCTCCTAATGAAGATAATATTTTTCTCTTGTCCACGTTCATAAAGCATTTCAACACCATCAGAGCACGGTGCAAAGTCTCTAGATGTCTTACAGCAGTCCTCTGTACAGAGAACTGTAGTTTCCTCCCAGCAGACGCACATTAAGAACATCCTCTGGTGCGTCATTAATACGTCTGATAGTGTCAGTGCAGTCAGCTTCTCTTGAAGCCCGGTTGTCTTTTCCTAAGTCATTTTGAATTAACGATGTAACCACAACAGCAGTAATTGGAAATGAAGTTGTTTTTCAGGAGAATAACTCAAAGCATCCGTTACGTTCTAACCCAAAAGAAAATAATCAATACTGCACAGCCCAGTTCCTTTCTGGCACAATCCAATGTATTGACAAGTTTGAATTAAAATAACATTACTGATCATAGGAGAAAATGGAGCAGCAGGAAAATCTGCGTGCTGCCGTCATAAATAGCTGTCATTGAAACAAAACAGGTCCACTTCGGAGGAAATTCTTCTTATTGTTATGTTAGAATTTATTCAGAATGATCTTTCAAACATACCTCTTGTTCACATCCTCTCTGAATAGGATACATCCAGGACATGGTTAAACCGTACACCCCAGCACGTGCACTCCGCTCTGCATCAACCAAACGGCTCGCTGCACCCTCGCTGCGAAGGGGACCCAAGTTCCCATCAGCAAAAACACGTGGGTTTGCTATCCTGGCTCCAAGATGGTGGAATGAGCTCCCCATTGACATCAGGACAGCAGATAGCTTGCACACCTTCCGGCGCAGACTGAAAACTAATCTCTTTCGACTCCACTTCGAGCGATATAACTATTAACAAAGCACTTATATACTAATAAAGGGCTGGCTTATCTAAAGCCAGTTGAGTAGCACTTGAAATGTTTGGCTCTATGAAACCTGATGTACTTATATGATTCTGTTTTCTTCAAGTTTGTATTTTGTTGGTCGAACGCACTTATTGTAAGTCGCTTTGGATAAAAGCGTCAGCTAAATGTAATGTAATGTAATAGGAATGAACTGACAGGTCTCACACCTCTGAGCAGCTGTTACTGACCCAATAAACCTTTCACAGGACTACTCGAAAAACCAACAAAAGAAGTGGTTATCACCCCTCACAAAGAGCAGAAAACAGCCTCTTGACAAAACAATTGAGCGTACTGATGTGTATTTAATCAGAGTGATGTCTGCTACTGACGGACGCTGCTGTGTGTATTGTCCACAGCATCAGTTCATTGTTGCCAGTTAAAATGAAAACTAGCCTGCCCTAAAACAGTAGTGTAGAAGAGGTCAGGGTTAAATGAGATGGCTGTTAGTTAATTACGAGTGTTTACCACGTGTTTCAGAGTCTCTTATGATTACCTTACAGAGGGTGCACCACAGAAAGTTCTTACTCAGAATGTAGTAATCACTAATCTTTACATCCTGCAACTGTCACATATATATATGTTGGGTAACTAACTAACTAACTAACTAACTAACTAACTAACTAACTAACTAACTAACTAACTAACCAACCAACCAACCAACCAACCAACCAACCAACCAACCAACCAACCCAAAGTTAGTTTCCTAATACAATATACAAAAATGATGTGATATAGTCAAAACATCAGACATGAAGCTTGATTGAAATACTGTTAAGATATAAACTGGGAAGTTTTGATCATCTGAATTTAACAAAAAACACAAGATATACCTCTAATCTCATGCTTATATTCAAATGATGGAACATCAGGCTGAATGGGTTCCTGTAGCGTGTTTATGACTGAACAGTTCTACTAATACAGGCGACCAAACACTTGTTACTGTCTTCACTAGCTTAGACTGTATAACCTTAAATCAGTGTTTGCTACTCGTTTCTTTTACTAGGGCGTATTTTAACCAGATGCTAGGAAGAGGGAGAATTCCATCTTTTAATTAATACAGATGTGAATGTAAATCATAGCAAACTTTCCATTATCAAAACATGTTTAGTATCTTTAAAGCATAACATAGAAACATATTTCATCCGTGTGTTACAGCAGATTCATGAGTTGACCTCATGAAGAAGAAGTACCAGCGGACAGTGAGAGTATGACCTTGGTCAACAGGAAAGTGTTCGACACTTTGCCTGGAGGGAACCTGACACCTCTGCCTTGGCATGAATATCCCATGAAGGAGCTTTTATGTGGAAATGGGAAAAAGTGCAAACATCTTTTAAATTGCAAATGAGACAGTTTCAGTTGGCTTTCAATTGTAGAAGGTCGAGCCTCTGTTAGTGAGTCTGTCTTTGAGGGGAACATGTCGTTGTGTGTCCTACAACAAGCTGGAATATGGCCTTCTGTCCTAACAGCACTATTCACTGAATTATTCAATTATAAATGTTGTAATACAATGTTTAGTTTTATCATGAAACGTGTTTATTTCTGACGAATAAATAAATGTTACTTTTTGCTTTATTTAACCAGTGCCCTGAGCAGGCAGTGTTTTTGTCTCTAATAGCCAATACACACAAACACACACGCTGTGATGGAATAAAAACTGACATTATATGTTAAACTAACTATTAGTTGAAGGCTTTCATTTGTTTTTGTTACAGCCAAATGCAACATATGCACTGAATCTCGCTCCTGTGTGAATATTGTTAGTCTTTTTGATTAAAGACTGAATATTTGGGGGTTTTGCTCACAAAATATGCAATTCAAATGTATCAATTTAAGGATGGGGAAACAAAATGACCATTCCAAGGACAAAGTGATTGATCAAGAACATATTTCGTTAAAGCGTTGAAAAAGTAGAAGGCAAGGCAAGTTTATTTATATAGCACCTTTCAACACAAGGCAATTCAAGGTGCTTTACAAAAATGAAAGACATTCAGACAAAGGCATTTAAAAACAGTAAAAGATAATAAAAGAAACATTAAAAGAAAAAATGCATGAATAAAAAGTTCATGAATAAAAAGTTACAGTGCATTAAGATATGAATAGTTCACACAGAAGTTCCACTTTACTGATGAACACAATGGCTCAGTTTCAATTACAATTAAAAGATAAGTCTTCAGCCTGGATTTAAAAGTAGTCAGAGTTGCAGCGGACCTGCAGGTTTCTGGGAGTTTGTTCCAGATATTTGGAGCATAATAACTGAACGCTGCTTCTCCATGTTTAGTTCTGACTGTGGGGACAGAAAGCTGACCAGTCCCTGAAGACCTGAGAGATCTGGATGGTTCATAATTTAGCAGGAGGTCAGAAATGTATTTTGGGCCTAAACCATTCAGTGCTTTATAAACCAGCAGCAGTATTTTGAAATCTATTCTTTGACACACAGGAAGCCAGTGTAAAGACTTCAGAACAGGAGTGATGTGATCCACTTTCTTAGAGTTAGTGAGGACTCGAGCAGCGGCGTTCTGAATCAGCTGCAGCTTTCTAATATATTTTTTAGTGAGACCTGTGAAGACACCATTGCAGTAGTCGAGTCTACTGAAGATAAAAGCATGGACAAGTTTTTCCAAATCCTGCTGTGACATTAGTCTTTTAATCCTAGATATGTTCTTTAGGTGATAGTAGGCTGATTTAGTAATTGTTTTAATGTGACTGTTGAAACTCAGGTCAGAGTCCATGACTACACCTAGATTTATGGCTTTATCTGTTGTTTTGAACATTGCAGGCTGAAGCTCAGCGCTAACTTTTATACGTTCTGACTTGGCTCCAAAAACCATTACCTCAGTTTTGTCTTTTTTTAATTGGAGAAAGTTCTGACACATCCAGTCATTGATTTGTTCAATGCACTTACTCAGTGTTTTAACTGGAGAATAGTCTCCTGGTGAAATGGTTATGTAAATTTGTGTGTCATCCGCATAGCTATGGTAACTTATTTTGTTGTTTTTCATTATCCGAGCCAGTGGTAGCATGTAGATGTTAAAGAGAAGAGGCCCCAAGATGGAGCCTTGAGGAACCCCACATGTCATATTTGTCAACTCAGATGTGTATTTACCTATAGAAACAAAGTTGTTTCTGTCCTTTAAGTAGGATTCAAACCAATTTAGAACTGTTTCCGAAAGTCCCACCCAGTTTTCTAGTCGTTCTAGTAATATGTTGTGGTCAACAGTGTCAAACGCAGCACTGAGATCTAATAATACTAACACTGAAGTTCTGCCACTGTCTGTGTTTAAGTGGATGTCATTAAAGACCTTTACAAGAGCAGTCTCAGTGCTGTGGTTTGGACGAAAGCCTGACTGGAACACATCAAAACAGTTATTTAAATGCAAGAAATTACTCAACTGTTGAAAGACTACTTTTTCAATGATTTTACCTAGAAATGGGAGGTTTGATATGGGCCTGTAATTGTTCATTACTGAAGCGTCTAGATTATGCTTTTTTAAGAGCGGTTTAATGACTGCAGTTTTCAGGGCCTGTGGAAAAACACCTGAGTGAAGAGACTTGTTTACTATATGAAGTAGATCTGAGGAGAAGTCCTACATTTAAAATGTTACTGAGTATTAAAGGTGTGTTAACATGTACAACGTTTTATAGAATATTTCCCCACAAAAATACAGGGGTTTCAATAATCATACTGTATTAATTAACTTCTCAAAATGTCTTTCTTCCTGTCTCTTTTATTTCCCCCTTGATATATGGTTGTCTTTTATATATTTGTTATTATTTATTATTATATTAAAATAAATACAATTAAATGTGTTTCATTGCTATTACCTGAATGTGTGATGTCTTTTTTTGTCACTGCTTGGTGATGTGTTACTCATGTGCTCTGTTGCAAAAAATACTCCAAATGTTCATTCTGAAGTAAATGAATACATTTTGAAATATTTTCCAAAAGCAGCTCTCTCCCTGTGCACTAAAACAGATGTATTTATTTATTTTTGAATAAACTTCTCCTGCCTGGTACAAACCTGCAGGAGTCAGAGGCAGCAGCATGGACTACATGTCCCAGACACCCCTGCGGTCCCTCCCCCCGCATACCTCTGCTGTGCTCGCGCTGTGGGGATCCTGCTCAGCAGCGCGAGGCACCGCACAAAGTGAGAGCAGAGGAATGGGCAAGTTCCAGAGGGAAACTTTTCTTTTCAATTCCCCCTCCAGCGCCCTGAGGAGAGCCGGGGAGTGGATATAAAGCCTGCCGCCGCCGCACCACCTGTCTCTGGATTACTTTGGGGGATACCTCGCTGTTTGGATAAAGTGAAGAGGGGTCTCTGTGTGGCCGGAGAATGTGTCCCCCTCCGCAGGCTTCTCCAGCGGGCTGCGCCGTGTTCCTGCTGCTGGTGGTCGGGCTGCAGGCTGCGGCCGGGGCTCCCTCAGGCTGCCCCCCTCCCTGTGTGTGTGTCGGGGAGCTGGTGGACTGCAGTCGGCTAAAGAGAGGCCAAATCCCGAGAACACTCCCGGAATGGACCGTGCAACTGTGAGTCCAGTTAAAGAGCTTTATTCCTGTCACGGTGTATTGTTTTATGTTTCATTTGTCTGGTAATTATTGAAGTGCATTTCCACTCCTCCGCTCTGTGAGGATCACATGTTGTTTCCTTCAGCAACGATGCCATGATCCACATTCCTGCAGTAAATAACCTGGTGTTACTAAGATCACCCCACACTAAACTTGAAATGGATGGAACAAATATTTGATTGAAATTAGACCCTAACTTTATTCTATGTTTGACTTTGTAAACTTCCTGCAATGCTTTCTGCATCATCTGTAACAGAAGAAGTTGATTCCTGATCGCCATGAATCCATCCATGTGTCTTCACTGCTTTAATTCACTTTATCAGGACTTCTATCAGCATGTCGGGTTAATAGAGGCACACGGTGGAGCACCAGCAGCCTCCAGTATGTGTTTACACTTCAATGTGCTTTTGTGAAGCCTCTTCATTAAAGTGTAAATAGGCCTACCTGTGAATACATCTCCCCAGCAGGTAGGGCTTTGAAATGCAGGCGTTCTCATGTATCATTGTAGGGATGCATAGATGAAGTAGGAGTAGTAATCTTGCCTATACTAGCAGTTTTCAGTAGTAATAGCAACGCTATTAATGATCATACTCGTGTCTCCCACAAAGTACTTAGAATTGCAACTAAAAGACATCCATGGTGTTTATAATGGTCTGACAGCGTGGTTACATACACATTGCAATGATTGGTGTTGCTTCAGTCTTCAGGTTTCAGCTTCACAGACCTGGAGGCTTCAGAGCCATAACGGCATAAATCAGAGGCAGCCAGTGTGCAGCTTGGCCGGCTTCCTAAAGGAATATCTCCATTACTCTCCTGTTTCCCTTCTGGCTCCATCAGAGAAGACGAGGCTGAGCTCGGCCTGTTGGAGCAGAACCACCAAACACCACTTTAATGGCGTGTGTTCTCCTTTACAGATCATTATTCTTGCTGTATCTTTACTGCTCTGCGTTCCGCTGCAGACAGTATTGGTTTGTATTGCCCTGTGTGGTGCTTGATTCACTGACTGGGCGAAGCTGTTGAATTGAGTTTTTCTCTTTCTGAAATGTGCTGCTCTGGAAACTTGACGTTGCCAGAGAAAACAGACCCAGCCTGAGCCTCATAACCAGAGCCGGCCTTCCAAAGAAAATGAAAAAAAAGTTCCACATGGGGGGAAAATTCTTTTCACTCTGGCATGCTAATTTACGAGTGGCTCTCCAGCACATCTTAAAGCCCTTAAACCGCCAAGCCTTTGTTTTCCAGCACCCCATTATTTCTGCTGAATTAGCAAATCCAGAGCCAGCGATGGTACTGATTAAGGGGGAGCGTGTTGGGATTAGTTTGAAACAAACTCTCAGAGAAAAGGGGGAAGGAGAAAGAAGGGCATGAAGCAGGGGTTGCCAAAGTGGGGGTCGCGGGCTGAAAGGTTTGGGAACCCCTGGCATAAAGAAGTGGGATTAAGCCGTTAATGTCTGGAAAGTTCTTTGGGGGACATATTTATGTCTAGATGTAATGCCTCATCACTTTTTTATGTTTAAGAGCAATTTGAAAACAATATGCATTCATTTGAATGTGAATACATGGAGAACTCAATTACAATAAATACTCATTTGTTTCTCCAGGGGTATAAAAGCTGTCTAGAGACCTCAGAGGACATGTTTGCGAGTGTTAGGACTAGGCTATTTATTTGTCCAGGGAAACTATGAATTAGTGGAAAAGTAAATGATCAATCTTACAGCTAATTAATTTACCAAAAAAGATACTTTTTAATCTTGAATAACAATAGAGTGCCACAGTGACACGTCCTAAAACCCAGAAGTAAGCTCCTTCCGGGTTCCTTCGACAAAAAAGCAATGCAATTTCTCCATAGGATTTGGGAAAATAGCTCGAAATAAGGTCTGTGGTTGACACACATTTAAGAGAAGATACATCTATCGATCATAAATCTATCGATTCGATTTATGATTCGAAAATTATAAAAGTAGGGTAGACATGTGGAGATTATCCGGCTGAACAAAACGTGATCCGTCTCTTAAATGTGTCTCAACCACAGACCTTATTTCCAGCTATTTTCCAAAATCCTATGGAGAAATTGCATTGGTTTTTGTCGAAGGAACCGGAAAGAGTTTACTTCCGGGTTTTAGGATGCGTCACTGTGGCACTCTATAAGTCCCACATCTGGACGAGAATACTAATTCAATTATTTAAGTTTGACAAACATTTATCTGAGGAACCTGGTGTTTTTTGGACTTAAAGAAGAACATTTATTTGACCAGGGAAATAGACAGGAAGTACGGAGCTAGTTAACATCAGCAGTCACAGCTAATGCTAATGCTGCTAGCTTCTACCTGGCTGTTTTAACTAGCTACTCCAGCTAATAAGCTACAGTAGCAAGCTACATTTTGTCATATTAACCTTACAATAACTAACATAGTAATTTATTCAAATAACATAACCACCACTTACATCACACTATATCATTTAGCTTATGTTAGCTTTTTGGCATTAAAACGTTTGACCATTGTTGGAAGAAGTAATTAGATCATTTACTTTTGTTAAAGTACAAATACTATGGTCTTAAAATACTCCACTACATGTAAAAGTACTGAATTCAAAATTGTACTTAAGCAAAAGTACACAAGTATTAGCATCAAACGTAACTCAAAGTATAAAAAGTACTCTTTCTGCACAATGAATCGTTTCACAGTATAATATGAATTTCTTTATAAGTTCCTGTTTTGTAAGAGCATTTAAGTTTTGTAGTTTGTACTTTTTTTATCAGCATATCATGTGCTTTTATATGTAAAAAGTGTGAAAATAAATGTGGTAGAGTAAAATGAAATGAAATGTAGTGAAGAAGAAGTGTAAAATAGCATTACATGGATTAACTCAAGTGAAGTACAATTATGTAAAAGTACCTAAGTACGATACTTGAGTATATATATATACTTAGTTACTTTCCACCAATGTGTTTGGCTAACTCGCAGCCTTTTAAAGCTGTCGTCTTGGCTTCGTCCACAAAGATGGAAGATGTGCATTTATGGAACTTAGTGACAGCTCTCAGAGCGGCCCATCTATCCAGTGTTTGATAAGATGGGGGGGGGGGGGGCAGCAGGAACAGGCTGCAGCTCGTCTGCAGCGCTGTGTTATCTCGCTCCTCAGAGGTGCTTTGTGAGGGAAGTGGGAGTGTCAGAACTACTTAGGCTTTATCTAAGGGAGCATGATAGGACACCTTTCCATTATGACCCACAGCGTCTCAACTACACAACAACAACAAAAAAGCTCCATGCTTGGAAAGAAAAAGAGAAAGACAGGGGCTGGGGGGTTAGCATTAGCAAGGCTAAGAAGTCAAACTTGGGTTGAGTGCTTCGTGAAACTTTCACCAAAGAACGAAAACAGGCCCCAGAAAATTGGACAGGGGTGTTTCAGACGTATGAAAGGCGTCCTTCTCGCTTTTCCCGGATTGTGAATACATTAGCAGTTGATAGGTTCTTCCCCTCCTCCAGAGCTCCTTGATGGATTCCAGATGAGGGAGGTAAAGGGGGGGTCTGGCACCGCAGCGTTGATCGTGCGTAACTCCACCACTTTATGCTCCGTTTGCCAGAGTCCTTGAGCTGCTTTTCAGGCCTCTTTTCAAAACAGGCCGCAAAAACAAGAGTCTCACAACGAGTCTCCCCCAGAGCCAGGACGCTGATCCAACTCTCGTCCACAGGGTTCAGGCAAAATGAAATCCTAGACCAGCGCTACTACTCGGGAACACAATTAAACAATAAGTACAAATGTCTATGTGTGCAACAAACGGCGATCTTTCTCAGGCTTCTCTAAGATATAAATACATCTGAAAGTTAACCAAATGGCAAAAGAAAACAAGTTTTAAATCTGTGACATCGGTTTGTGAGTTTCTGAGTCTAACTTGGTATTTAATCAATAGAAGCCTAGACACCAGATGTATCTATTTAGCAGCTTTACCAAATAAAAACATTATAAAACGGCATTTAAAAACAGTCATTATAAGGCAAACGGATGAATACAAACCTGAATAAAAGTACAGTGCAGTGTAGGATATGAATAGTTCAATTAACAGCAGCGTGAAAGGGAAAGTCTTTAGCCTGGAGGTACAGCGGTCTGGTTCTGGCCCGGTCCAGTATGGAAACCTCCACCTCAGAATGTGTACAGACTTCCCTGGCCAGGTTTGGGCCTCCTTCAGCTCAGAGGATCTTGACCGGCTATAACTTATCAGCCTGTCTGCTGTGGCTCTGCCTCTCAGCGGAGGCCTGTACAGTGAGCTGTTCAGTCATGGAGGAAAGCCTGTTTCATTTGGGCTTGAATGGGAAGCAGTTTGTTTGGGTTTCTAACTGTTTTCATTTAAAAGAAAAATACTTGAACCAGTCTGGTCCTGTATCAATAGTTTGTCCGTAAGTGACATGTCTTCAGTTTGAAATCAAACCCCCAGTCTTTGCAACTAATTAGTCAACTTTCTTTAGACCCCATTTCTTCTGAGACTGTGTACAACCTTTTTCTCCACTTCTGTTTGGGACAGTGTCTGCAACAAATCTGCTTTTTATTTTTCTGACCGTTCGGTTTCATTTTATCCCCATGGTTAAGCACCGTCTCCCTCTTTAATTACAGAGACTTTTCCTTGATGCATTTCCTCTGCTCACAGTGTCAGAGCACAATAACAAGGACAATGTTATCCATGTTTGCCATGTCAAACCAAATGTTAGACTGCAGCAGCGCACAAACACATGGCGTATACCTTTCCTTCATTTTGACTTGTTTTCCTCCACAGGGACCTGAGCCACAACAAATTGCGGGTGCTTGACGGCACTTTGTTTTCCAAACTACAACATCTAAGTGAAATGTGAGTATGCCAAAACTGGATTTAAAACAGCCTTAATCAATGTCTTCCATTTGAAAATAATTGTATTTTTCTCAATGTGTACAGAAAGCTGAACCACAATGAACTGGAGGAAATACCTGACCTGGGCCCTCATGCTTCCAACCTCACAACACTCATCCTGTAAGTGAAGCCTCTCTCTAACTTTCTCTCTTCACACTGGGCTTCTGGGTAATCCTCTGCCAGAGTTGTCGTTGCTGGTTAGAGCAGTGAGCTGGGAACAGTCCCCCCCCGCCTTCCCTCGAGAGAGCAAAGTGTTTTGGCTGAGCCGTTCCCAGACGGGCAGACTGAGACATGGCAGCCATGCCCAGACGGGTCACATGCTGGAGGACAGACCCACACTAATGGAAATGTTTTGTTTGCCGGCTGTGGCTGTATTTTTAATCTGGAGGGAGTGACGTGATGCTGGACAGAAAGAAAATCTGTCATGTGAAAATCCAACTTTGGTGATTTTTATGTGGATGGATAATATATCCCTTAAATGGTCACATGTAAATATTTAGGATATTAATTGATTGCAATTTGCTACACTGCACCCATATCACAACGTTAATACATCCATGTTACACCATTATCACAATGTTATTAGACACATATTACAACACCTATAGTACACCATTGTTAAACTGTCATTACATTGATATTACAGCCACATTACACATTAATACCCTCTATTACACCCAGGTTGCAACATTATTATTACAAACAGATTGCACCCATATGATACCCATGTTACACTATTATTACACATATATAACACTGTTATTAAACCCATATTGCACCCATGTAACACCGATAATAGACCTATACACCGTGCTTACATTGCTATTACAGCCATTATACACATTGGTGGTTGATATGGAATCAAGGCAGTGTCTCTGAGTTCCTAAAGATTTGACAATATGTTGGTGCTTCACTTGAAAGTAGCCAGATGGGCCCAGTTTTTCTGTATAAATGCACTGATTCTTTACTGTAGGATTATTCAGGGGGAAGCCGGTTAACTTGTTCAGAATATTTTGGTTTATTGTTGTGCAATACAGGCTTTCAGAAACACACCAGATATTAGTTTGTGAAACCTCAACAATTACATTTGCTCTCTGTGGCATGTCTCTCCGAACGGAGCGCTGTGAAGTCATTGTGGAGAAAGTGCCTGTCTCCCAGCGCGATGAGGAGTATTCTGCATCAGACCCAACACAACGCCGCTTTGTCCTCAGACAATTTGTTTGTTTATTGCACCTGCTAAACCCTGTAGAACAATTCAGGCTCTAATTTCTTTATATTTGAATTTTAAGTGACATACTATTTGTATCAAGATGTTCCTAGGTTAAGTGAGTGTGTACTCTCCATAGTATATACAACCTTGAGAGTTGACATTTAAGAAAACATGTAAACAATCATTAAAAAAAAAGAAGGTTTCAGCTAATAGACCACATTTAAAGGTTAGTTACCAGGAAATGTTTAACATTATTATATACACTATGTTACCTGTCATACCAGACCAAACTGTTATCTTTGGTTTCTACCTAACTACACCCACGCATGTCATCTCTCATGCACGAGCTGCTCTACTTGTTGGTCAGTGTTGTTTTTTGCACTTTCTCTAAGGCTTTTTCTGTCCTTAAAACAAACACTGCCTTTTGTGTTAAAGGAACACATTTAAATGAAGACTATTCTAATGACCTGCTTTGATTTCAAACAAAGACCCCAAATAGTGAATCTGTTACACTGTTGTCACGTAGTAAAGTCTTGAGTAGGATGTATTCCAAATGAGTCAGAGCAACATGTAGAAAGAGCACACACTGAATTGTAATTCACACTGGCTGTGCCCCCCCCCCCCTTCAGATGAGGTGGTGCTGTGTGATTTTCAGAATGTCTCTCCCTCCTTCAGAACCTCTGAGCTGGGAGGGTTCTGAAGAAAAAAGAGCTCGGGTATCGAGTAGCACTTATTCAAACAGCCAGTCAGACCGAGCGGCAGCTCTCTGACCTCGCAGCTCAGAGGGAAAACAACGGCAATAACCCTGCAGCTGGTAGTGATTGAGTCGTGATCATCTTAATTAATTGAACCATTTCCCAGGAATTCATGGAGGGGGTAAACCCCACCGCCTCCAAATCCCTCCGCCTGTGTTCAGGGGGTTGAACAAATGACCTGCAGATTCCAGGTCTGATTAGTTTTAGAGGAGGGGGACCTCTCGCTATGTCTACGGAAATGGGAACCTTGTGAAGATGAGAGCGACACACCAGAACAGTAGAGATTATAGTCATCAACTGTGACATTTACACAGCAGTTCAACCTGTGATGGGGGTTCCACGTAACGTTAGTGTTGAATCAGTTGTAGTCTGAAGGGCTGGTGACACCAACACCCTCATTGTATGGAGACAGGGTTAGGAGCAGTAAAGTGGCGTGAGCAACAGAGAAATACTGCAAAGCAAAATGCCTTTTTGGACCTTTTAGGACTGTCACTATATCATAATCACTACATGATTATGGTGGCCAAAAGAATTCACTATAACAATATTATTGAATTATCTATACAAAAGCTACAAGTACAATTCACCTTTGGTTACTGTGAGTTTAATGTCTTCAATCAGTTATTGACACAATGTAATCCTTTGTGTGTTATTTAAGTGATATCAATATTGCTTTATTGGAATATCCCGGTTATTGTCAGGACCCTAATATATGGAGACCCTAGAACCTGAATAACAACCTGTATGTTTGTCAGTACTACAGGCAATATAGAAACACATGAATACATCTTCACAGCTTGCAGTGTTTTATGTGACTGTCCTTCAGATGGCATGATAGTACGACCCCCCCCCCCCCTCCTCTCTGACAGAGCAGATGTGTGAAGATGATCTTACGCAGAGACATGCAGAGTTTAATACTGCGTTCAACAGCCGGCCTCAGATCATAATGAGTTCATATTCTGTCGATACTAATTATGCCGGGGGCTTTATTTGACCTTCCATTGACTTCCACTAACAGCAACTAACCCTACAACCACAGTTGTAATGGCTCTATAATCACGTTATCTGATAGCAAAGTGGGTGAACACATTTTGAAGTGTGTGTAATTGAAGTGTACAATGTGCTGCTTGTCTGTGTGGAGAGGATGGAGAAGTACTTATAGTGTGTGTGAGTGTGTGTCCCTGCAGTCACAGAGATGTGTTCAGGTGCACTACAGAAGAGTACGGGATCATCGCTGCATGGATCTCATAGAATAATGGAAACGTATTTGAGAGCCTCCAGCAGTGGAGCTTCGTCGACAGACAGGAAGTGCGCAGACCCTCCCCCCTGAGAGAAACTGGAAATACTGGTTCTCTCTCCCCTCTCTCAGCGAGCAGTCAGGGGAACATGAAAACTGAGATACAGGTGGTGTGCAGAGCTTTGTTTGGGACCTGTGGAGCGTGGAGAGCCCTCTGCAGACCCCCAACAAAAGAGCAGCCTGGGGGTCTTCATGGCTCTGATCTGTGTTCTACTGGAGCCTGGAAGTTACTGCACTCCAACAACTGTCTTTAGGTGTTGGAGTATTTAGTGCTGAGGGTTAGAGAGATGACCTCAGGCGCAGCACCAGGGGAGACGCTACTCTGCGCTCAGGAGCTTGCTCTCCAAATGTTTTGCACTTTCTAAATGAAGACGCCTGTTTGTAAGGAAGTGTGTGCAGGAAGCAGTGAACAGGTGGAGGAGGGGTCATGGCTGGTTGGGTGGGGGGAGACATCTCTGTTTCTCAGCAGTGATGGGGCTGTCTCAGTCTGATGTGGACCTAACCAGTTTACACCTGAGGTCAAGACTAACCAGCAGTGCCCCCCCCCCCCCCCGGGTGTGAACAGACACGTCTTTATAATCTTTTTGCTTGAAAAAAACCCCAATTCAAATCAAAACTGTTGATTATTAGTAAATCGATGAACAGTCTAAACTTAGGTACCTAACATTATTCCCTTAAAAGAGCCGGAACTGTGACTTGATGGTGGGATACGGGCCAAAGCAAACACCTGCTGTATGCTTTATAGTTTATAGGATAGTCTACCACTCGGATTAGGAATGTCATTAATAACCAATAATATCACGTATTTAAAGTTGTATATTTCTTCTACAATCTTTGCTAGAAACATCTGGGGGGCCACACTATGGTCAGCCCGGTCTTAACATGCCAGCTGCCACTCTCAGAGCGCAGTCTACACTGTGAGTCAGCTGATTGACAGCTTTAATATGAATAGCTCCGCCTCCCAAATGAAGTCTCACAAGGAATCTGTCCTTGCGTTTTTTATTTTGGAGGTTGCTGGGAAATGAATGAGAAACGCTAACAGGTCTGTTGAGTGAGGGGCAGACTGTACCCATCGTATGAATACTGAACACCAGGCCTGTAGTCTGGTGCACTGGAGGGAATTCCTGCCCCCCCCCCCCCCCCACTCTCTCTCTGCCAGTCTCATGCACAAAGAGGACACTGTACGGCTGTGTTTATAACCAAGAGTCCCTGCACTGCAATTTAGGAGGCGTGCAGCGCAGGAAATTGCTGGCCTCTGCCGAGGCATGCTTTCACTGAGGGAATGGCATTCATCAGCCAAGTAATTGGCAGGTTACTTTTTAAAATACCTTGTTGGTAATTACCTTATAAACAAAATCACACATCACTAAAGCCAAAGGTTGTTTGGACTGCAGCGACTTGATCATACTGAGCAATGTGTTTGTCATCTCTAAAATATGCATGCTACATCAGCAAAACCCTCTGACAGAGTTTCACGCTGGGTGGTAAGTTATAGCTTACAGGCGTGTGAGAGTTTGCCTTTTTTACACCACAGGCTAATTGAGGGCCTTGACTGTTTGCATATCTGGAAACATGAAGCTGGTGTGAGCCGCTGGTCAAATACACAGTACCTTTGTCATTTATTGGAGCGATGCTGTCTGTGTTTTCAGAGCAAACAACAGGATCAGCAGGGTCTCCGCGGAGCAGCTCAGACCCTTCCTCGCTCTGGAAACACTCGATCTCAGCAACAACAACATGGTGGAAATCAAGGCGGGCTCCTTCCCCGCGCTGGCCCTCAGGAACCTGTGAGTGTTTCCCAGAGTGTTTGTGCCTGAATGAGCAGAAGAAATCTGAATAAATCCTTTTGTCTGACCACTTACAGATGTAGCTGTTGTGTTGCTTTAATGGCCCTACATGTGTCTGTCAGGTACCTCAACAACAATCGGATCTCCTCCCTGGAGACGGGCTGCTTCACCAACCTGTCCAGCAGTCTGCAGCTCCTCCGGCTCAACCGCAACCGCCTGGCCTCCATCCCAGCCAAGATCTTCACGCTGCCCCACCTGCTGCACCTGTAAGCTTCACCGTTTGACTCTCAATCAGGCTTTAGATTTTGAAGATATTATCCTTACAATCATCAAATACCCTAATAAACTGGAATGTCTTTACCTTAACATTTTGTTAAGAAACAAATATTTGCATTGCATCACCAATAGGATGCATACATTTTTTAATTCAATATCCTCTTTAGTTCAAATCTTTAATATTTAATAAATCATATGGTTCCATAAGGGGTGTGAATAGAAAACATAATAATACATTTCTCTCAGATAATGAGTCCTGTGTTTTAAGATCGAGACTCTTCTTTCACTTCTCTACCACGATAGAAACGAGAAAGATTTTCAAGGCACATGTATGACAATATTCATGATTCTCCTGATGAAGAAATTCCCCACTATCGACTTATTGTGAGTGGGTTATCACTGCCACCCAGTAGCATCAAGTCCTCCCAAACCTAACTGGCAGGGGTTCAGGCATTCAGCCAATTCCTGTGCTTTTGAGAGCTCTACTTTACTGTTGTGCGTGTGTGTGTTTCAGGGAGCTGAGCAGGAACAGGGTACGCAGGGTGGAGGGTCTGACGTTCCACGGGCTGCACGCCCTCCGCTCCCTGAAGCTGCAGAGGAACGGCCTCAACCGCCTGATGGACGGGGCCTTCTGGGGCCTCAGCAACATGGAAGTCCTGTAAGCTGACAAGAACTGTGCATCAAGTCCTGACCTGCAGAACCTCCTGCTGGTTCGGGTCAAATCTGACCGGTCTACTACTTTCATCAATCATAAATATTATAATAAATATTTAAATAAGTACGCACACATGGACAACCATGCTCATTTTAAACCAGTAGTCTGACATATTGCTTACAGCTTAAAAGGGTGTTTAATACAAATGTTTGTGTTAATGTAAGAGCATTTAAAAAACACAGGTCAAATTTGACCGGAACCACCAAAGTGAGGGGGGGGGAAAGGAACACAACAGGAGGGGTTAAACAGGTAGTATAGAGTCTCACTGTGTGTGTGTGTGTGTGTGTGTGTGTGTGTGTGTGTGTGTGTGTGTGTGTGTGTGTGTGTGTGTGTGTGTGTGTGTGTGTGTGTGTGTGTGTGTCCTACAGACAGCTGGACCACAACAACCTGACAGAGGTGAGTAAGGGCTGGCTGTACGGCCTGCTGACCCTGAACCAGCTCCACCTCTCTCACAACGCCATCAGCAGGGTCCGGCCCGACGCCTGGGAGTTCTGCCAGAAACTCAGCGAGCTGTGAGTCCACCCTTTTTTTCTTTCATACTTTTTCCCTCCCCCCTCTGCACCCTCTTTCCCTCCCCCCCTCCATCCCTCTCGTTATTCCCTCCTCACTTTCCATTCACACTCTGAACTCCCAATACTTCTCTGTGTCGCCCTCTCCCCCCGGGCACTCCTGCCTGCCCTCCCACACACTCCAGTTCCTCCTGACACACGCACACACACACACGCACACATCTCTCATGCTCTGCCAGCACATTACCCAGCCATCTGCCTTCACTTGAGCCACAAACATCAGCTCCGGAAGTACCACTTATTTTTCCTGTTGGCAATCCCATCATACTGTAGTTTCTTCCCTTGTCAAACACTACGTTACCCACACACTCCAGTGATCTTCTTCCATATCAAAGCACATACCTGGCAGCAGATTGAGTTCCCTTTGTTGTGGCTGCTGTTTACTTCAGCGGTCCGCTCAGTGTTTCTCTCAGACAGCTTGTTGTTCTTCTCCCTGTTTGTGCCGCTCTTATCACATGCAGCTGAGAGTAAACAAGCCGCCTGTCGGCTGGGAGCGTGCCCACCTATCTGATGCATTCTCATCTGAGTTTACTTAAAACCTGGCTCCTCACAATGTTTACTTTCACGATTGCTGTGTTGTAGCAACATTTGATCACCTCGTACAAAATGAATGTTATCATAAAACCAAATCACTACATGTTTTTGACTGGTTGTTTGTATTTGTGTTGTCCTACAGCAACCTCTCCTCCAACCATCTGTCCAGACTGGAGGAGTCCAGCTTCGTGGGCCTCAGCCTGCTGGACCAGCTCCACATCGGGAACAACCGCGTGAGCTTCATCGCAGACGGAGCCTTCCGGGGCCTCTCCACCCTGCACCTGCTGTAAGTTCACGTAACGAAGCACAACCAGGCGGAAGGGTTTACTCATGTGTTCTTCCACTTCCTGTGTGAATCTGATCTGACTTCACTCATGAATATGATATCATATGCAGTGAATGTAGTTACAGGTTATTACTCCCAACCCCTATGTGATTTTAGCAACATGCTTTTTTTTTACTCTTTAGCGTTTTTTGTACAGGAGCTAGAACATTCATGAATACGCTTGGTGAGATGATTTTATTGCTTGGAGCAGATCTAAGCTTAGTTAGTCTGGTGGTCTTGTAAGCTAATCCCGTCCCAGGTCAAGCTCTCATGTACAGACATGTTGTATCAATCCTATATCTAACTTTTGAAGAGAGGTCAAACTATTGCTTTAAGTAGACTCTCGGTTTCATTTCGGTTTTCAGCTAACAGAAACACTATATGTCGGTCCCCCTTCCCTAAAGCCCCCCCCCCCCCCCTCTCACTCTCCATCAATCCCCTGCCTGAGTGGAAATATCCTGCCCGATTTGTTTTGGGGATGTGAAATAGATTACTGTGTTGAGGTCTCCTCACACACATAAAGAAAACCTCCGAGAGGCACAGCCCAGACCTCAACGACCCCCCATCTCACCCCTTCCTCAGCCTGACCCCCTCTCCCACACCCACCCAACCCCCCTCTCCCACAGAGGGGCTCCTTAACATTTCCCCTGGTTGGGGTTTTGGTTAAATGGAAACAAATGTGTGCTGTGCTGCTGAGGTCACCACAGGGCAGGTGTGCAGCGAGGTGGAGCCTCAGGGCTTTACACCCCCCCCCCCACACACACACACATATCCTTCCTCAATCTCAGTTGGCCATATCCAGGCCTGTTGAGGAGGAAAGGACAGTTTGAACGTATTAGAGCAGCTGAGGGATCCAAACCGGTGACTTAATGCTGTTTCCTGCTCCTTTCTGTGGATAGCAGGTGTGATGTGTCCATATTCCTTTCTGTGGATAGCAGGTGTGATGTGTCCATATTCCTTTCAGTGGATAGCAGGTGTGATGTGTCCATATTCCTTTCAGTGGCCACTGTATGAGTTTGATAGCAACGTAATCATCAGGTTTTGGTGTCGTCCCCTCACATAAAGTGCAGGTGCTCTGTAGAGCTGCTTCTTTACCCAGACGTTCGTAGATCAAACACATAGGAATCCATTCAAGTAATGGCAGAGAAACCAATTCTGTGCTCACAGTACAGGAACAATGTCAGCTTAGTAAAACACTGACTACGCTAAGTGGAGATTTACCACACAAAGAGGTGTATTACTTCATACACACACTAATCTGCCAGATGTGCTAACCGAGCCAACGAGCATCATGAAGTCAGCACAACATGTGCTACTGCATATATTGAGAAGTAAGGTGTTTCAGAGTTAGAAGTATTTCGTTTTTTGCAATTAGATCTTTGGTATATTGTGTTGTATAATGGATTGCAATTTTAAAAAAGTGCCCGTCTACTTTTTACTGTTAATTGGTCATACATCAGCAAGCTTCAGTTAGCGCTGTTTATGGATTCAGTTAGCTACATAGCAGTTGCTGGCAGTAAGTAGTAAATATCTACATGATCCGTTAGTCTCACTCTGAGGAGCAATGTCTTTGAAGATGAAAACGGCAGGTTAACCAAAACAACTCAACCCTTAGAATGTGTTAAATACCTCAGATGTGTTATATATTGAATGGAAGATGGAGATCTGCGGCAACCCTTCCCCTGAGGGCAACTCACACACATCTAACTGCACACAGAGTATATTTATCCTCAAAGAAGCTGAGAATACAGCACACATGTTGTAGTGCAGCATGCCTTTGTAAAACTGTTTCTATGCAACACAGAAAACCATAGCAGACTTTAAAAGTGCTGCAAAGGCGACGAAGGGACTTCCTGTCAGGCATGGAGCCGCTTTGAATATCATTTTAAAGTCTCAAGCATGAGACGTAAAGCCGCATTAGGTTTTATTCACATCGTAAGTGCAGTTGTGTTTTTGGGTGGGTTTTTACAACGTGGTCTGTCTTTGTTTCTTCAAAAGGGATCTCCAGAATAATGAAATCTCCTGGACCATTGAAGACATGAACGGCCCTTTCTCTGCTCTGGACAAGCTGAACAAACTGTGAGTTCCTGCTCAAGGTGTTTCACCCTCACTATGTGACTTCCTGCAAATAAGAAATTCTTCTTTTGTTTTTTACAGTTGTTATTCTGAGTGTTCTACAGTTGTGCAATACTACAAGTGTTTGTCCAGCGCTTTAAAGTCAAATCTGCTCAAAGATTGTAGGTGAACCTGTGAGACACTCTGGGGTCAGCAGACCATAATAACATGAGGCTAGTCAACAACATCATCTCTGTGTCCTGGACAGTGAATACGAATATGACTGACTCCTTTGAGCACCTGTCGATCGTAAAATGAAATACTGAGATAAATCCCAGATCAAATGTATATTCGAGGGTCTTGAACCAGTTGTGTTTTTCAGTGATTGTAATGTTATGTTAAATGTCTGTTTCCTTGTATCGTGTAATATTTGTCCTTGTTTGATGTTACAAATGGAGCTGCTGTGAGGCAAGACAAATGTCAGACTCGATGTGACAAGTATTTCTGAATCGTAAGAGTTAGAAGCTGATACAGAGTCTTGTTGTTTCCCAGCTTCCTGCAGGGCAACCAGATCCGCTCGGTGACCAAGAAGTCTTTCTCCGGCCTGGACGCGCTGCACCACCTGTGAGTTGGCCTCGTGTTTCACTAATTGTTTCCAAAAGTTGAGCTGTAAACTAAGCAGGGTGAATCACACAGACACAGAGGCTGTTTGTTTCAGTCCTCTCCCAGGCCTCCTCTTTCATGTGGAATCAAGACAACGTATTTTTACTGTAGTGCCAGACTATATCGATCACCAAGGCTAGTGTGTGTGTGTGTGTGTGTGTGTGTGTGTGTGTGTGTGTGAGAGAGTGTGTGTGTGTGTGTGTGAGAGAGAGAGAGAGAGTGTGTACAACAGCTGCATTTGATTCTAATTAGAGTTTTTTCCCAGCCGTAGCCGAGCTGAAGCCGCCCAGACTCGGCCTCTCTTGATTAACACAGCAAACTCCTGCCCAGAGTTTTATTGTTCTGGAGCCCAGACCTTTTTTTCTCTCCATTGAAGTTGTTGTAGCGTTCCCTCTGTACGGCTGATGTTGGCAGAAAGAGACGCCATCTTTCCTCAGGGTCTCACCAGTCCTCTTTCTCTTCTCCTCTCCACAGAGATCTGAGCAATAACGCCATCATGTCTATCCAGGCCAACGCCTTCTCTCAGATGAGGAACCTGCAGGAGCTGTGAGTAGGACTGTTTAAACACAGCTTCAGTGAGTGTGTCAGGGTGGATGTTGCACAGAGCACCAGGTGAAAGTCATGATGGTCTGCTGGGAAAGGCAGCAGCAACAGGTTCCACTAGACTAGAGCATTGATTCCAGTGTTGCTAAACAAAGGAATTTCAAATATTTCCCAAAACTATTCAGACTGAATGGTTCGCATGTTGGACACATTTTCCACACAGTTTGAATAGTTAAGTAGTCTCTTAATTAAGCAAATCAACATTTAAAGTCCATTGTAGCAGTGGAAAGGAAAGGAAATATAAATATGTAACTCTTAACTGCCTCTGGGGCACCAGCAGGGAAACTGAGAAGTCCAGGCAAGAATATCCTTTGGAACATTTATTTCAATGATCCGATATCATACATAAATGCAGTTATAATTCTTTCCCTTCAGCCTTTCCTATGGCTCTCCTCGTGCTTAGCCTGATTGAAAAGCCATATGCCATACTGGTGCGCTGGAAAAAAAATCGTAAAACAAAATCAATATACAGCTCCGACATCACTATTAGTTTCACTGATCAACAAATTGTCCTCATCATCTACTGAAGTTCAACATGTCATATAGAACAGCCGTTTCCAGAGATGTAGGAGCGTTGAATGGAGCTCTGTGCTGTCTCCCTGCAGGCGGCTGAACACCTCCAGCCTGCTGTGTGACTGCCAGCTCCAGTGGCTTCCTGTCTGGGTGGCAGAGCAGAGCTTCCTGCCCCGCGTCACCGCCAGCTGTGCCCACCCGCAGACGCTGAAGGGCAGCAGCGTGTTCTCCGTCAGCCAGGACCAGTTTGTGTGTGGTAAGTGAGGCATTCACTGTGTGCAACACCTTCACACACACACACACAGCTTTTCCATTTACGAGCAGACCCAGATTGTTCAGTATTTTCCTCCCGACTCCTGGACAAGCTAATGAGTCTCCTGAAGAGACGATGTGGAAATGTACTCGGTTCAGTTAACAGCTCTCCTGGTTACTGTCATAGAGAGCTACTGAAATATTTCAGTTTCTCTGACAACAAAATGCAAACATTATACCAAACATTTCCAAACTTTATTACACAGTCATGTTATACTGTTGCTATCACACTACATTATACATGCTGAAAAAGCTTGTATTGGTACTTTTAGTTATTCACCTGAATGGGTATTTTTGTAAATTGTATTTTGTGTAATTTCAATTTTTATCTCCATTTATTAATATTTTGCTCTTGACTTTTGTTGTAACAATGTACATTTCCCCTCTGTGGGACGAAGAAAGGTATTCTGATTCTGACTACAGCATAGTCACTTTTAAATAGTACCTTCCTGTCACCCCAGATGACTTCCCGAAGCCTCAGATCACGCTGCAGCCGGAGACGCAGTCCGCTCTGAGAGGATCCAACGTGACCTTCATCTGCTCCGCGGCCAGCTCCAGCGACTCGCCCATGACCTTCTCCTGGAAGAAAGACAACGAGGTCCTGGACGACGCTGAGATCCACAACCAGGCCCACCTGAGGGTGCAGGGCGGCATGGTGGGAGAGACGGAGGTAACGGAGTACACCACCACCCTGCAGCTGCGGGACGTGGAGTTCTCCAGCGAGGGGAAGTACCAATGTGTCATCTCCAACCACTTCGGATCTTCCTACTCCACCAAGGCCAGACTCACCGTCAACAGTAGGTTTGGGAGAGGGGAAGTCAAGACGTTGCTGTGTCTGGATCTATAAAGTCCATTTATTTCAAAGTTCTAAATGATCTGATTGAAGTTACTTTTCTTTTCCAGTGCTCCCGTCCTTCACCAAGATGCCAATGGACCTGAGTATCCGTGCCGGAGCGACAGCCAGACTGGAGTGCGCCGCCGTGGGTCACCCCTCCCCTCAAATCGCCTGGCAGAAAGACGGAGGCACGGACTTCCCTGCTGCACGCGAGCGCCGCATGCACGTGATGCCGGAGGACGACGTGTTCTTCATCGTGGACGTCAAGGCCGAGGACATCGGTGTTTACAGCTGCACGGCCCAGAACACCGCTGGAGCTATCTCTGCTAATGCTACGCTAACGGTTCTAGGTACGAAAAAACCTCAATCGCCCCTTTACCACCAAACCGGTTCCGGGGCCAGTTTGTAGCTAGTGCCCGATTGCAAACCATTTGTTCCTGTTTTCAAACTGGTTCGCATTTGGAACCAAAAACCAAATATGTTATAGAAATAGAAATATCATTAATGAACAAGGACCATTAGAGATTAGCTTCGGTGGCTGGCTTAACATGAACCATCTAATACCAGAGACAAACGGGGTTGTGTTGCTAAACTGTCAATTCATAAAAAAATTGTAAATATGCATCAGTTGCTATTGTGACCGTCAGACAGTGCGTTACTACTCTCCAGCAGTCGAACCAAAGAAGCATCAGCATGGAGCTAGAATCTTTCAGTGGAAAATGTTCAGAGCTTGCAGATGTGGTCGCAGGGCGTGTGTGATGATAGATCAGATCTTGACTGATGGATAATTCTGCTGTGGTCCTTTTTACAGAAACGCCTTCCTTCCTGCGGCCCCTCATGGATCGCACCGTGGCCAAGGGGGAGACTGCGGTCCTGCAGTGCATCGCCGGCGGCAGCCCCCTCCCCAGGCTGAACTGGACAAAAGACGACAGCCCATTGGTCGTGACTGAGCGCCACTTCTTCGCAGCGGCCAACCAGCTCCTCATCATCGTGGACGCTGCAGAGGCCGACGCGGGGACGTACACCTGCGAGATGTCCAACACTCTGGGGACAGAGCGGGGGAACGTCCGGCTGGCCATCATCCCTAACCCCAACTGTGACTCCGGAGTGCAGGGCGGTGTGGGGGGGGGCATGATGGGGGGGGCAGGAGCGGACAATGATGGTTGGACCACGGTGGGGATCGTCATCATCGCTGTGGTGTGCTGCGTGGTGGGCACGTCCCTGGTGTGGGTGGTCATCATCTACCACACCCGGAGACGCAGCGAGGACTGCAGCGTCACCAACACAGGTGGGTGCATGTTGGTACCTCTGTATTATATAACTACGGCTGTGGTGGCAGACCTGCCACTGTCTGACTGGCGTAGCATCATTTTAAATTCTTGGACCTGCGCACTACAGTCGGAAACTTGTATAGGGTGTAAACAATACATATAACTCTGTAAAAACGGTATTATTATTACTCTTGATTATTACATTCATTTAAAGTCCCCTATTATACTGTATTTCAACAATATATTATAGGTCTCAGATATATACAGAACATGTCTCTGATTGGCTGAAACACCAAACAGATCATTGCAGCATCCCATAATCCCCTCTGTTTCAGCCCTGTTTCCAAAGTGATGATTCTCTGTCTGTAGCTTGAAATGCTAATGAGCTGCTTCTGGCCCCGCCCCTGTGACATGTGATTTGTGGCTGGCTTATTTTCAGGTTTTTATATAGATGGATCAGGACAAAAAGAGACGGGGTCTTGGTTCCTGAAACTCTCTGAACCCGTTAACATACAAGGGACACTTATTGATGTATAAAAGGCATGAAAAAGTAGATTTAGCATAAAAGGTGACCTTTAAATTCAATTCAAAGCATATACAACTTTCTTGCCAACATAGACATTTACCCTAAATAATAATACGCCTAAATGGCTCTTACAAAGGGTATCATACAAGTGCAGCTGAATCTGTTAACAATGAAAATAAATGTGTATGATATAACTTGATGACAAAGGTTTGTGAAGCTAATGCAGTACCGCTGAATGTGGTTGGGCTTATAGACAGGAAATGTACCTGCAGGATTCTTGCCTTTCACTTTGTTTCAACTTCAAGTTCATGTACTAACTTGAAGTCCTCCTGCTGCAGATGAGACCCACCTGCCTGCAGACATCCCCAGCTACCTGTCCTCTCAGGGCACGCTGGCGGAGCGGCAGGACGGCTACATCCCCTCGGAGAGCGGCAGCAGTGATCAGTACATGTCTTCATCTCTGAGCGGATTCTACCTGCAGCCCAAAGACATGAACGGTAAAACACCTGCTCATCCTGCTTTCTTCTCAAATGTAGTTCCTGCACTGTTTTTCCTACATGACACTGTTCCTTCACTCGTACAGGATTTTGTCAGCTGGACACAGGAAGTGAAACAGACATGGAGGCAGCCATCGATCCTCTTCTCTGCCATTATCAAGGACCAATCAGCTCCCTGCTTCGGCGAGACAACATGTACTCCACTGAGCCGTCAGACGTCTTCACAGGTGTGTGGACACATCCTCTGTCAAATAGAAACGGTCCTCTTGATCACTATCCTAAACCTTACTGTTTGTAGTAAGTGTTCCTAAAGTACAGCCTCTAGAATCTGTCTTCCTCCCTTTCTCCCCCCGCCAGGCTGCTCCATGGACCAGAGGCCCGTCTACGTGGACTCCTACAGCGGCAGCCTGAGCAGCTCTAAAATGAAGGACTACTTCCTGTCTGAGCACTTTGACCTCTGCTCCTCCTCGGTCCTGATGCAGCTCCCTAACGCCAGCCTCCATCTTGGCCCCCCCCACCAGCAGAGTGACCGCCGCACCTCCATGGAGGAGGCGGAGGCCAACGTGTACGGGAAACCTCACGAGGGTCTCTCCCCCTCCAGCACCTTCATGGGTACGCCCTTCAGATAATCATTCCCCAACTGTCTGGATTGTGTCTGCACATTGTTCTGACTTCTTCTCTCTCACTCAGGAACGTTTGGGAAGGCCCCCTGGACCCCCCACAAGGACCTGTACCCAGGCTTTGGCCCGCACTCGGTGACGCATCACGGAATAACTCTACACGAAAATCCTTACGCCGCTCCAGACGCAGATTCAGACCTGGAGGAGAGTCTCACCAAGGACTCTGCGTCAGAGCAGAGCAACAGCATCTATGAACAGCCGTTTGACCTCCTGAGGACGGACCCCCCCCGCAGCGCAGGCCCAGCACCTAGCTGAGCTGGGTTTAAGGACCAAAAAGAGAAACCTCTACCTCACTGAACGGACACTTTGCAATAAAGGACTCCTCAAATGTGCAACGAGTGAATGTAACAGACAATGTGATGTTCCAGAGAAAGAAAAGGGAGCGTGTTAGCAGCGTCAGTTAAAGAATATAGATGAATATATACATTTTTTATATAAAGTTTATTCTATTTTGTAAATTGTATATACACAGAGTATTTTTGCTTACCTTTTGAGTATTTTGCAGCCCTGCCTGTTCAGTTATTCCAGCTTTGAATGAACCATGTTTTGCACACGTGTAAACAATAAAGCAGCGCTATATTCAGAGCCGACTCCTCACTGACACCCCCCCCCCCCCCCCCCCCCCCCCCGTCTGACGGAGAGAGCTCAGAGCACGGGGTTCTGCTGCTGGGTGTTAACACTGGCCTTGGAGACAGAACCACAGACCGCCAAGGACGCCTCGCTCTGTCATCAGTCAGCCCCCACACAGAGACAGAGAGCATGATGGGTATCACACTCTGGGTCCATGTAGGGCTGGGTAGTATTTACAAATGATAGTTTATCCACTCTCAGCTGATCACGTGCCACAAATGTTTTCAAACTAAAGATATCAGGCCAGCTGAAGACTCTATTTCCCATATTGTGATTTAAACAGCGGTGGATTGTAACAAAGTACATTTACTCAAGCACAATACTTCAGAACAATGTTGAAGTACCTGAGTATTCTCCGTTTATGCTACTTTTGACTTCTACTTTACTACAGTTTGGAAGCCGTTGTTGTACTTTTTACTCCAATACATTGATCTGACAGCTTTTAGTTACTAGTGACTTTTTAAAGATGTATATCATTAGCTAATACAAAATATAAATGTATTAAGTAAATGTTGATATTTATTTGTAGTTTAAGAAATCCAGAAGGAGTTGCGATAAAAACACATCGATAATCTTAATAGTAACCCAGAAACTCAATATATAGACGATTCTGAAATGGGCCATTATGCACAAGGTGTACTTTTACTTTAATGCTGCTACTTTCATACTTTTACTGGAGTAAGATTTTGAACATAGGACTTTTACTTATTAAATGTAGTATTGTTACTTTTACTTAAGTAAAAAAAGTTCAAAGGTGTTGACCATAAGGCCTCACTCTGGTACAGCCAGTACTAATACTGGTACTACGAGTTCTACTATCCCTTACTTACACTACTGTCACCAATACAGGTACTAATACTTCTACTATATACATCTGCTGTTAATACTGGAAGTAGTTATCACTGCTAGCAACAACTATTAGCTCTTCAGATGAAGGAAGAAGTCCTTTTGACAAAGCTACAAACAGAAGATATCAGGGCTACTTAATAAAATAGCGTATCGTCTGTATCCTGGTTATTTTAAAATCCCAGATTCACCACCGTAGTGTTTTAATAATGATGCTCATGAGTAAATAATACTTAATATAATTATATATAATCCATGTTAAACCCACAAATTGATTTGAGAATAGTATGGCACAATGTAGCTTAGCCCTAACTAAACTCCCCCTGTTTGCTGTGTGACTCACCCCTCTCTCTCACCCCCCCAGCCCTCCTCGCCTGGTGGTTTGTTGTTTCAGGCCTCCCCTCTCCAGCATGAGGGAAGAAGGTGTGCTTGTGCGCCGGGCTAGCTGTTGAAACTTGCACTTGGAAGGCTTCTTTGGCTCTCTGTCTGCCTCGGTGGAGTTGTGTTTACCAAGCGTTAGATACACCATGGGGGTGCCAGCAGTTCACTGGAGAATTATGCACCCCCTCTATTCAAGGGCAGTCGTCTCTGTCCAGCATTTAATCCGGCAGCGTGAAAATAAACCAGTTGAAAATAAATAAAACATACTTTGTGTTATAATGGTACGCACTAAGGTCTGTGTTTGGACTCTCTTCCAGTGTGTGTATGGAAACGCTGATGAGGAGATTTGCTTTCATAGGCCATGTTATTTTGTCCCATCCTTCTGGCTGACTAATGTTAAAGTACACCTGGCTGTCGGCTCTGCTGCGCTGTTGCGAAGCCTTTACCCCACTGTAAAGGAATGAGGGCTTTGTTGGAAGTGTTGCCAGTTCTTTGAGGAGGCTGCGATTAAGACAAGATGGTCCATAAACCTGGAGAACAGCTGCTGCTGAGGCTGCTGACGCTGCATTCAAGGACCAGTCTGCCTCACCTCATCTCAGGACCCAGTTGTGTCTGCCTAGAGCACAAATCATGTGTAACCCCCCCCCCCCCCCCCGACTCTGCAGGCCTGAGGGTTAAAGATAAACTCAGCGGCTTGTGATTGCCTTCTTGTTGAGCACATTGTGGTGATATGAATAGGACTGGCACATTGTGTTGTTTGGAAGTACATTTTCAAAGCTTTGTGTGGGCAAAATGATGATGAGTTATTGATGCATGTAAGATGTGTATAAAACAGATGTCAGATCAGAACAGAAAAGTATACTTCTGTAGTTGTGCCGATTGGGGGATTCCCAATCTCTGTGCTGGAGCAGTGGGGGGGGGGGGGGGGGGGGGGGGGAGGAGTCCAGCTCTGGTGCTGGGCCGGTGGAATTGTATTATCACTGGCCCCACAATTGTAACCACTGGCCCGGAGCATTCGTCCAAAAAAAATCGACTAATAATGAAGAAAATGAACACATTTGTTGCCATAGTAATTTATGCACTAACTACATTACTACTTGTACTACAACATTTGAACAATCAGTTCTTCCTCATTTTCCTCAATTGTTCATATTTGGTTTATTAAAATAATGATATTGTGGTCATTGTTAAAAAATGTCTGCTATTATTATGAGTATTATTATTTGTATAATGCACTTTCTGCCTTCCTGTCATTAGGAGTTAGACATGTAATGGCTATGTAATTGATTAGATTAGAACCTTCATTATCCTAAACTGCTGGGACATTTCCCTATAGCCAATACCTTTATATTGTCTACTCTTCACTTACTTGTCAGCATTGATGTACAGAGCCGACAGAAGACCTTGTTTATATTGGCATCATATTGAGAGGTGCAGCCAGTGACGCATCCTAAAACCAGGAAGTAAGCTACTGGTTCCCTCGACAGAAAGCAATGGGATTTCTCCAAAGGGTTTTTTCAAAATAGCTGGAAATAAGGTCTGTGGGAAACAAACCTGTTTGATAAATGCACGTTTTGTTCAGCCGGATAATCTCCACATGTCTACCCTACTTTTATAATTTTCGAATCATAAATCTAATCGATAGATTATAAAAGGGTTTTAGGACGCGTCACTGCACCACTAGAAGCCAACTCCATCGATCAAGCTGGCTGAAACTTTCTCTCCCTCTTCTTCTCATACTCCCTGTCACTCTCATTTAACTGCTCCGGTGACTTTCTTTAAGTGGAAAGTACATTATGCTGGACCGGGGTGTCTAAATAGCGCTTCCGGGCCAGCGGACCATTTATAATGTCGAGCCCGTCGAGCCCTGCATTTATTATTATTATTCGTGTTCCTGCTGAGGATTGGCTTCCGTGCGACAGGAAGCAGGAGGTCGGAACTAGTGATGTTACGTATTGCGCCGAGGCTTCGGAGCGTGTGTCGAGTAATCCCTGAAGCTTTTTGTGAAGCATGTATCGAGGCTTGTATCGTTTTGGGCCAGTGACGTCATCGATGACAAACGAAGCCTCGCTGCCTGTCGATACCACGTGACTGCTTTAGAAAGCGATTCAGATCGGTTGAACCACAACGCTCATAATACCCATGGATGTATACTAAGAACCATATTACCCCTCCTGTACCCGGGCCCGGTGACACGATGGAATTAAGAGAGCTCAGACCCTCACTCATATAGAGGTCGGAACATGTCATAAGTATAAATAAATAAAAGCATAAATAAATGTAGGAATAAAAACATGAATACATACAGGAATAAATTGTATAAAGTGTTTTCAGATGAATTCAGTGTGTGTGCTGCGGCTCAGCTGGACAGGGTCCCTGGTTCAACGCCTGTTCAATACGTATTTTTTGTTTATAAAAGCTACAGCTAAATGAGATAATGTAGTTAATACATAGTCTTTGATATGGTTTAGCCTTTCTCAGGCTACAACATGGTTAAGTTTACGAATATTATTAAGGAATACAAATCCCTCTTTGCAATGTTTACCAGCCTCCTTAGGCTTTTCAATCACAATAATTAAACTGGAATAAATACAATATTGTTAACATGAAAATGTGAGTTTATGTTCGTTGTTTAGAGTTATTCTAAGGCTTTACTCATTGGGAACTCGGTAGAGCACACTGTTGAGATGTCCAATCTGCCTGTTTTACAAACTTTGACCAACAGGGGGTTTGTGTTCAAATGAAGCCCATGATGAAGCCTCATGAGATGAACCCTTTTGCAAACCAATTCGCTGGAAAGCTTCAACGCTTCATAAGGCCATCACTAGTCGGAACCATGGATGTATAATAAGAACTGGATACAGCGTGGGAGGGGGGGCCTCATTCATTCCTATGAGAGCTGCTCATTTGCGCATGATGATAAAATGGCCCAACTTTTGAGAGAGCGAAACGTGACAGATTACCCGGCATGCCTGAGAAGTACCCGTATGTGCGCTCATAGCGCATGCGCAACTTTAACCAAAATGCTCGTTCACATCAAGCACGTCAATTTGCGTATACGTAAGTTACAGAACCGCGCGTTCATGACAGCATGGTAATGATTTGTTAGTTATTATGATGGATTTGATATTAACGAGGCGGCAGTTAGCAGCTAGCGGCTAGCTAATGCTAATGTACACATCAATCGTTATGTAGGCTACTTATATTACCCTGTAACAGGATCTAGTGATATCCAAGCAACAGAGCTTCATTTAGCATGACATAATTATTGCACTGTATATATATATATTATATATATATATATATATATATATATATATATACAGTGCAATAAGCTTCATAGTGCAATACGAAGCTACAGGGACGTTAATAACGTCGGTAATATTAACTTTATTTAATACAACATTTATGGTACAAGATTTAATCATACAGCCCATGTAGTATGATAATGAATTATAGCAAACATGTGCAATATATCCATTATTACAGCTCCGTGGGCTGGCAGTAAGACGATATGGGTCCGTTCTTATTGTTCATCCATGGGTAAAGATAAACGCAACTCACATTGGTTTCTCAAACGGCGGAGGCTATATACAGGACGGTCCTGTACACAACGCCAAATGGCTATATACAGGACCGTCCTGTACACAGCTCTCTGAAATGGCTATATACAGGACGGTCCTGCACAGAAGCCCTGAAATGGCTATATACAGGACGGTCCTGTATATAAGGTCTCTGAAATGGCTATATACAGGACAGTTCTGTATATAAGGTCTCTGAAATGGCTATATACAGGACGGTCCTGTATATAAGGTCTCTGAAATGGCTATATACAGGACAGTTCTGTATATAAGGTCTCTGAAATGGCTATATTCAGGACGGTCCTGTATATAAGGTCTCTGAAATGGCTATATACAGGACCGTCCTGTATACAAGCTCCGAAATGGCTATATACAGGACCGTCCTGTATATAGCCATTTCAGAGAGCTGTTTACAGGACGGTCCTGTATATAAGGTCTCTGAAATGGCTATATACAGGACAGTTCTGTATATAAGGTCTCTGAAATGGCTATATACAGGACCGTCCTGTATATAGCCATTTCGGAGCTTGTATACAGGACGGTCCTGTATATAGCCATTTTAGAGACCTTATATACAGGACCGTCCTGTATATAGCCATTTCAGAGACCTTATATACAGGACCGTCCTGTATATAGCCATTTCAGAGGGTTGTGTACAGGACGGTCCTGTATATAGTCATTTGGCGTTGTGTACAGGACGGTCCTGTATATAGCCACTCCCTTCTCAAACAGCATCTCTGTAAACTACGTGTATTGTATTCACTGAATTTCACTCTCTGCCTTTAACGGCTCGTTGTAGCTCCAATAGCTCCAGCCCCCACCCTCCCTGTGAGCACAGTGTGCTCTGATTGGTCGGGACCATGCTGAACACGTAACATGAACGTGCCGGGCGGCGCGGTCCCGTGGGTTAGATGCGCGTTCATAATGCAGAGGGAAATAACTCTCAGAATAACGTTATTAGCACATTTTTACAACTTGAGGAACGAATGTTTTTAATAAGGGCTATACAAACGTTCATACTGGGTAGTTTATTTAGTTTAAAACAAATTATCCAACGATTTACAGACCACTCTTTCCCCATGTAAGTCAATGGGAAAAAGTGTTTCCGGGCCTGGCAACCAAACGGAAGTGTAGTACCGCCGTTTGGCCAGCACGAATATTTTCATCTGACTCCGGCGCACTTCCTGGGGGCTTGGTCGGAACATGCTTCAGATATGTCCAGTTAGTGTTCAAACCAGAAGTAGCTGATTTATTTGACACTTGAGGTGAACCGCGATAAACTACAAAGTCTGGTTGTTATTCTTTTTATTTCGTCGATATGATCTTCACTTTTTAAATAACACATACACATTTGATGAGTTTTTAAGATAAAAACATTGACTTTGGCAGCTTTAATCATTTCATATAAAGTTGGAATATTAGTGTGTCAGAATCAATAAACAAGGCTTCTTTAGCGGAACATGTGAGATCCACACCCACAGAGATCAGAAGAATACGATAATGTTTCTTCGTGAAGACATGTTTTTTTAGTGTTGGTTGCAACACTTACTCTTGATCAACTGAAAATCCACGACTACACAGTATAACTATTTTTACAGCCATGCTGAATACAACAAGCTCTCACATGTTACACAGGAATAGTTTTTAGACCTAATACATCTCGGACTAAGGCAAGTTGAGGGAAGACATATGTTTTATACAAAATGTCTCCTTGACTGTATTGTAAAACTCAGGTTTGTGATCTGAGACGAACCCTTCCTTGAACTGCCTTGCTCAAGGTCACTTGAATGCAACAGTGGGAAAAGGTTTCTTCCCCGTTCAGAGTTCAGCAGCTGGTGTGGTGGATTCAGATGCTCTTCTTAACAATTCTTGTTTCCCTTTTTGTAGACAAGGCTTTACCATTCTCAATGAAGTCGGTGAATGTGAATCCCCTCAGAAGGGTTTATTTACTCCTTAGGGAAAGTCTCTGAAATTGCTACAACCAAAAAATAATTTGTGGCCTTAAAAGGGACAGAGGCGTTGAAGTTTTAAAAGGCGCTGGGGATCTATGAGTCTCCTGTGGAGCCTTCACATTTCCAGCCAGAGTGAAAAGAAAACAGGCCAGATTACAGAATAATTTCCCCTCTTTGATTCTGCGTCCAGAGAAATGAGACAGGAAGTTGACTATTCTTCCAGACCACCAATGAATGGCAGACGGCTAATGGAACCTGCTACCCCCTGGTCTCAGATCAGCCTCTAATCTCAATGTTCTGACCTTGGTGTGTTCCCGTCAACAGACACTGACCTGGGGTCAGCTCCTCAGGCCCTCTCTGATCCAAATCCCAGAGAAAATTACTTCAGCATGCCACGCTCTTATCTCTCTGCCAGACACTGAATTGTGGAGCTAATTTGCCTTCATTATTGCCAGATGTGCTGACTAGCAGACAGATGTTTATTATATTAAATAGCGATAGGCAGCTTGCAAAAAGATTATTCCTCTGTTATGAAGCTCGGGAATTCTGCTGAAGGATGTCTGACTTTTATGACCACTGAGCTACAGCAGATATGCTGAGTCAGTGCTAAAATACAGATTTAAAAATAATGCAACCCGTGTACTCCCGGTATAATGGTGGAGTGAGCGGGCGCGAGTTAACCAGCTCTCCCAGGTCGGTTCATTGAAACCCACAAAATCCAACTACTCCGCACACGAGGAAGAGCTAACAGAGACACTGAAGCTACAGGATAGCACAGACATGCTAATAGGGCTAGCAACGATATCAAAGAGCTCAAGCAGGAGCTACGACACCGGCTATCCACATTTAAAGAATAACTGACAGAGATGAAAGAAGAAATCTGTATTCTCCGACAAGAAATATACCGTAAACTCACAGAGAATAACAACGAAGTACAGACACTGAAATCAGACATTAGTCACGCATAGCGGAGTTAGAGGAGTGGCAGTTGGTGGCAAATAAAAATGTGGCGACATTTGGGTCACACTTTGCATCTGACTTCCCAACTGTTTACAGAAATCCAACAAGTGTTGTGTTGCTTTCGAGGATGGTCTTTCAGGATTGCCTCTGATCGGACAAATCATTCTCAGATTATTTTTGAAGCTTGGTGAGAACATTTAGACCATATCGAATCATAGACAAATATTTTGTTTGGTGCAAACACCAGATGAAGCCTACTTCAGCTGGGCTGTAAAATCCCACGGTCATATAACATGAGCTGCCATCAGCGTGATTCCAGCACGGACTCCATACAGCCCATCAGAACATCTCCTTTCAATCTCTTCAGCCAGGGCTCTTTGAATGATTAAAAGCATATATACAGGGGCTTAGCATCTTGCAGATGTGGCCATAAATCACCGGCTGGCCCTGCCTCTGCAACTGGCTGCCTGACAAATGTTCCACAATAACTGGGGCCCCCACCCCACCCTTCCAGTAAAAGAGAAAAAAAAGAAAAGGGTGTAAAAGGGAAAGAAAAAAGCCTGGAATGTGTTCTTGTAACTCTTTCAGGACCATTGTAAAGTCTCAGCCATGTCAGCACAGGTGGAAACCTGAGGGCTTGTAAAGCGGAGACAAAGCCCGCCCACTGCAGCTCTCTCTGTTTGAACCTCCCTGCTGCCCACCACCCCTCCACTGTGACTAACTCCACACAAATCTAAAGATCTAAAGCAGTCAGACTGCTGGTGTGTCTGTGAGCAGCAGTAACCAACGGTTATGTAATAAGCTTATTCACTGTCTTCTTTTGAAAGATGAGATATGATATGCCGAACATCAACAGCTTGCTGTGTATACACATTCAGGAGATAGAGCAACATTACTATTCATTTCAGAATTGTGTACAAAGTGGACATTCCCTCCCCCTGTAGCTGTGGGTTAGTTTCCACATGGCATCCAGAACATGTTGGTGCTGTAGTGGGCTTTCTGGAAGGGCATTGTTGTTGTCAGCAGTGATATCAAGCCTGTCACACTGCCCAGCAAAAAAAACATGTGCACGGCTCAGACAAGGAGGGGAATGAAAGTGGTCTGACATGTACATCAAAACAAACATCGACATGCCCAGGTGAGCATGCTCAAGTTGACTTGGACCCCCAGCGTGTCCATTGAATTCAACCAGGGACAACGATGAAGTGGGCAGGTTCTCAGTACATGACCTGACACTTCAATCTGTGTCCATCTCTACCGCTGATTACATCCAACTGATCCTTAACTGCTGAATATCACCACGTTTTATAAAAAGCAACCAGACATGTTTCAAATAATGAAACTCAACATGAAAACATCTCCTACACAGGGCTTTGTGATGGCTCATCGGAATATCTGCAGACATTTGGTGGTCCGATCTGCGGCTTCTCAAATCTGCATGTCTGGCAAGACACCAGACCCCAGAACTGAGCAGCATGTGTCATCCGTGTGTATGCTTCTCAGAATGGGGGAATGTTGACATTTTCAAATTGCACAACATAAATGCAAGTGCTGGCCATGCATCTGTCACTCAGCATAGAGCGTTTCCACACAAAGCTCCTGAGCACTGCACTAAACCACTCTCTCTACCTGGGGGGTTCACATGATGCAGTAATCACAATCCCTACATCTGGTGTCAAAATGATTTTTAGGAAAATGTAGGATAAATTGTTTTCTGAACATTTTTGCAAATGTAAATCGGGCTCATATATTACTACCCAGGTGACTGAAGATCCTTTAACAATTGTAGGAACCTCTTTTTTAAGTTTGAAAGGATTCACCAAATTTCCGAGCTTCTAAATGTTTCAATGAGTCTCCAACGGACATTAGGATAAAAGAGAAGCCACACTAGCAAATGCTCTGGGATATGTGAGGATAGTTCCTTATGGGTTTACATTTTAAACTTATCAGTCATTTTAGTTTTTGTTAGTATACATCAATTATTGCTGCAGCTTTTATAATCTTTCTTGTATAGTGGACTTTTCCTTAGGTGTACATCTGCTACACAGCATTCCCAAAGTTGGACTCATACTGATACATCTTTATTTCCAGGCAGCTTCTGAGGTTTGAGGAATTCTGTGGTGTATTTGCAGGGTGTGATGAGAACAGATTTATGAGCAGACTGACAACAAACCGCCCGAGGCTCAGCTTCTCCCTGCACCTGGGACTCCCAGACATTCTTTGTTTAACGTTTACAGCTTTACCTACTATCTCTCAAATACTTGTTTTCTGGGATTCATACTAAATCAGACTGGTAGCAACACATTAGCTACATTTAGAAAAACCTTCCTGGTTCCAGTGTCTTCAGGAATAATCCCAACAAATTGCCAATAAGGAGGAAATTGTCTGTGTTTAGTCACACACTCGGCCTGGATGAGTCCAGACTGGTGGAGCGTTGACCCCCCGGGGATATTTTACGAGCCACAGGAGGAGAAAAATGAGGAAAAGTTGACCTTGTGAGTTGGTTTGAACTCCAGGTGGTTTCCGCTCATTCTGTCAACGCGGTGTGACGCTGCATTCCTGTCACCCCTCCAACTGGCTAAAGGAAACTTCATGTAGAGCACAGGTGTCCAAACTACAGCCATATGTGGCCCGTGGTTAATTTTTAAATGGCCCTCAGCAAATTCTAAAACTATAATGGAATATTGCACTCCTTAAATATAAATTAATATATATATATATATATAAGTTGAAAATATTTTCCTACCAATCTTGGTAAAAATATACCCTACCTATTTGGCCTAATTGTTTCCTCGTTCAAACACTACACACTCACTTTAGTTGTGTTTGTGCTCAGGCTGACCTTAAACGTAGCTTTTACTGAATGTCTCACAGATCGTTTTTGTGATATTGGTGGACATTCCACACTTCTGGCAGGTGGTTCAAACTGGGTTTAAAAGATTGCACAAAGTTATACTGATGGGGGTGACCAGGAGCAAACCGTGATAGTAAAGAGACAGAGTGAGATGTCAACATTTGCAGCACTACAATATTCCATGTGGGTACATATTTAAAAAAGTATGTAAGTGAATAACTTCATAGCTGCCAGATGTGTAGAGAAATGTAATTGAAAGCAGTCTAAATGAAGCCGGTCCACTCAGTCGTCAGTCCCCCTGACCTTTGACCTGCTGCAGAATCAACACTTCACACACTCCTGGGTCAAACACACTGGCACTGAGTGTGTGTTGACCCCTGACCATGAGCCAACAGACATGCCCACACACACACCTTTACATCTCACTTCAAACAATAAACATTTTTCTATGGCAATATTAATATAATACAAAAAGCATCAGTAAAAATGTTGTCTAGCTTTCCAATTAGAATTGTCTTTTTACTGTTGAAAACCTCACAGTGTCACAAACTTGGAATCACAAGGAACTGAACTCAGATGCACGACCCGAGAGACAATGGTATAGTATACAAAAAAGTACTTTATTCCAAAAAGGATGTACAAAATAAGGATCGACACTCCTGGCGAGGTAAAAACGGGTTCGAAAAAGCACAAAAGAAAATCGCTCACAAGATGAGGAACAAAACTTACTCAAGACTTCTGGAGCATAAATTAGGCTTGAGTCGTAATACTTAGTCGCTGGTACGCTGCCTACTGGCATGGAGACAGGACCAGACGAACTGACACAAGGGGAGGGGAGGCTGGGGAATTTAAACAAGAGGTAACTGGGCACAGGTGGAAACAATCAGGTTGTTGATGAGAGCGGGAAACACACACAAGGATAGGGAGTCAAGGGACCTGGAATGAAACACAAAAGGTGAATACCAAAATAAAACAGGAAGCGGGAGACAAGACAAAAAAATGACAAAACATGAAACATTACTAGACTTAACATTTTTGACGGGACACAACACACAGGGCTTCAGCTGAAACCAGATGCAGGGTCAGCTGTCATTAGAGTTATCTGTTCATTAAAGACTTACTTTAACACTGAAACTAAACATTTATTCCCATGGGGGCTAAAGAGGACTGCATTTTGATATCCCCCCCCCCCCCCCCCCCGCAGCCCACCCCTCTGTTTGCAGTTTTAAGGCGTGAGCGATGCGGACTCTGCCTGGTAATGATGGGAAAAACCGTGTGCTGACAACGAGCAAACAAACACAGAAGGTTTTTTATTTCAGGGCCAAGCCTGCTGTCGACAGCTCCAACAAATGAACGCAAAGAAAGAAATGAGGACGAGAAAGACTAACATGACACAGTGCTGATCGAGAAGAAGTATTTCCCCCTCTGTTGATCCTAAGAGCCCTTTGTAGACACCTCCTCTGATGGGGGGAGTGTTTGAAGGGTTCACTTCCACACTCTCCTGAGAGCAGTGTTCGTGAAACCTGCTGCTACACTGTCTCGCTAAGAGGAGAACACTTCCAGATAAATGTGTCAGCTTGTTCTGATTATTGGCCGACATCTCAATAAGATTTCCAACAGCTTCTCTGGGAAAGATGGTTTGGAAAGCTGCAGTTTATATGTGTGCTGGAAAGTCTTAACTCATTCTTTCTTCATGGTGCCAGTCATTAATGAGTCAAACATGGCCGGTCCCTCCACATGCGATGAATTTGATCTTCATGCAGTATTCGAGGCATTTAAACTCCAACAAAGTAAACAGAAAATGGTCATGTACAAACGTTAAAGCATCAGAAAGCCACATTATGTATAGAGCTCCTTTAGCTTCTGCATTTCCAACCTGGTGTTTGAGTCAAAACGCCCAAACGTCCCACAGTGAGCTGTGAGGCTTGTTCTGGCAGGCCGTGTTGTGCAAACAGCTTTTTAGAACAACTGAGCTGTCCAATATTTATTGTTGGGTTAAGCTATCAGTGAGAGATGACGACATCAGTCAGCGGCGCAGAGCAGCTCGGGGGGGTTTCCCACCCCTCAGCCCGGCTGAGCAGCAGAGTGAGGGAGGATGGAGAGTCCTGGCTCCTTCTCTCTGAAACTCAACAGCCATAACAAATGACTTCATTTAAAGCTTTACTGATATTTTAACTTTAAAGCTGTTGATTTTTTTTTATCATTACAAGGGTTCTTATCAGCGGCAAAGCCCCTGAAACCCCATCAACACCATCACTGCACAGCAGGTCACTCATGGGACAGACTAATGCAATGTCAACCTAACAGTGCTGGGGGGTAACTGGTTAATGTGAAGGTGTGATGTAATGAAATGATAGAATACATTTTATTGTAATCCATTACTTGAATTACAGTTGAAAATGTATTTGTGTCTGTTAACCCAATACAATTAATGGTAACGTATTTCCAACAACAATATAGTGATGCATTTTCTAAATAGTAAATAAAGCACATGTATAACTTTTATTCGTAAAGTGCTGTGTTTCCCAGAGTTACTGCAAACACCACTGGACCTTCAACTTGTTGAGAGTGAGAAGTATTGAGTGTTGCACCATCCAGTAGGCCTACCCATAATGCACTTTCCCATCCTCCCATTGGAACACTCTTATGTACGGCAGGACAGATGTAACCAGATGACGACACTGCCTGACACTTGAAATCACTCACCAAGGGAAGAGTCCCAAAGAGAGGGGGTTAGTTTATTTGCTGTGTTTTTATTTTACTTAACAATGGCGGACTATAAACTGCTCCACTAAAGATACCTGGGTTTCTGAAAATGTACAAGAGCTGCTTGTACAAATACCTCTTTGAATGAACTGTGTGTGCATCACTGTATCGTTAGAGAACAGTCCTGACTAGCTAGCTAGCTCAAAGAAGTGTTGTGGTTGACGTATCTCCAGTAGCGTGGGGTGGGGAAAAATGTAGGGGAAGCCAATGTTTTGGGGGGGGGGGGGGGGGGGTGGTCAATAACGTAACCAGATGAGTGATTACAGCGCCCGGTAACATTTTACACACATTTGTATCATACAGATGCAGGACTTGTACACGCCTGTTATCTAAGCGACAGGTCCGCATGCACTCTCCAGCTGAAACTCTCTCGTTTTATTAATTTAAGCATTTTCTTATTAATTTAAGCATTTTCTTATTAATTTATGCCAACCTCCCCCCACCAATGCAATACCAGCCGCTCAATGCGCAGTGCAGATTCGGTAATTAATAAATAAGAAGCATTCATTCACAAACTAAATCAGGAGACCTTTAAAGTTTTACGTTCACATCAAAGTATCAGTATGCGTTGTGTTGATAATGGACGAGACCCGCCGAGTCAGCGTAAAGTTGAGACGATCTCTGTTTAATGTCTGAATCTGATAACAGATAAAATGATCAGTTTTACATACATTTCCCTCAGTGACTCCTCTCATTGCTTGGAACGTTTACAAAAAGGGAAGAGGAAACGTGAGGGACACAATATATACAAAAAGTAAAATCACAAAGAAAGGAAATTAAAGTCCTCACAACAATAAACTCCTGAGCACAGCTCTCCGACCTTGCCAGGTATTTAACATTCAATAAAATGAAGAACACAGAATACAATAATATAAAACACAGAATGTGTGTGATTATACAAAATTAAATTAAATAAACCCCACTGCATATTTACATCTGTTACACTAACACACACTGCAAGTGCAGCAACAGTCCTCGTCTCTGTAATTAGTTCAGTCCGTAGTCCAAAAGTAACACAAAAATATAAACAATCTCATCTATTCAGGTGATCGGGCCCTATATGGCATGTTATCTGCGGTGCTGATTTTCGGATAGCAGCACCCTGTGCTAATTAAACAACTGCAATAAAACAACTACTTCAGACTGAACACCTGCAGCTAAATCCAGGCAAGCAATGCACAATAACCAACAGAACCACATCAGAAATTGCACACATAGCTACACGGGCAGTTCAGGCAACAGGTATGCACAGAGAGAAAGGGGTGTGCATTTCACTCACCCTATTTGAAGAGGAAGGCCATTCTCCTGTCTTTCATGGTAGCGAAGTGGTCAATAACAATGTCATAGAACTTCCCAGCGGCCTTTAGGTCCTCCACAACAACAGAGTCAATGGATATTGTGGCTAGGTTGACAAGTCTGTCCTGTCCACACGTGTTCCTCAGATACGTTTTGATCCTTTTTAGACAGGAAAAGGAGCGCTCTGCTGATGTGCTGGTGGCTGGTATCGTGAGCATGAGCTGGAGCAGCTTGTAGACCTCGGAGAGTGTGCCCTGTAGGTCATCCTCAATAAGAAGCTGTATCAGCTCTCCTGGTGGCTTGTGAAACAACCTGTTGTTGTACAGCGTGTGCAGCTCATTCCTTAACTTCTGCTCATCAAAGAATGGATACGTGTTGATCAGCTGAGCCAGCTCACTGCTGGGAAATGCATCAGGGTTGCAGAACGATGTGAATGATGTGTGTTCCAGTATCCGAAAAAAGTGCAGGTGCTCCATATCTGCAAATCTTTGGGTCATGTGCAACACTATGCCGTCAACAATCTGGAAGTAAAGACGCCGGAAAGACACAACCGTTTCCTCGTCTCCTTCTTGGTGCTGGTTAAACCCTTGCTCCAGGTCGTCCCAGCCGCGGCGACGTCGTTTACGTCGGGGCACAGGATCGCCGACTGCTTTGACCGTGTCATCGTAAATGCGACTGAATGTCTCATCTGTTCTTGTGGCTTTGAGAGCGCTGAGAGTGCTCATGATCCGATCCTGGCATTTTTTTATGTCCGCCGTCTTGCTTTGCAGAACCTGGAAGAGTGGTTCTGTGAGGCCGAACATGGACTGAAAGACCCCGAGCAGGAAGGTGAAGTCAAAATCCTCAAGTTTTTGCTTCAAGGAAGCACTCTGTGCAATGGTCTCTTTGTCCCATCCCGGCTCTGTCATTATCCTGTCAAAAGCGATACAGAGCGACCCGCGTCCTTCATGGATGGCGTGTACTGCGCGGCTTTTAAAATTCCACCTCACAGCAGAACCCCCTGGTACACGCACAGCTCGATCAACTTCAGACAGTAGTGCTGATCTCTTACATGAACGTGAGAAAAAATTGTGGAAGGCATCGAGATTGGCAAAAAACAGTTTGGCTGCTTGGATGTTGTTTGTGCCTTGTGCTAAAACCAAATTTAATTTGTGAGCATAGCAGTGGATGAATAGCGCATTGGGGCAGTGTGCTTTCACTAAAGCCTGAACGCCACCGTGCTGTCCACTCATGCAGCTTGCTCCGTCATAAGTCTGACAAATCAGTTTGTTTGTTGGGCTGTAGTTCCCGATGGCTCTCATGACAACTGATGTTACAGCTTTTGCATCTCTTTCTAAGCTGACATCAAAAAAGCCGAGGAAACGTTTACACACACTGCCTTTTTCATTCACATATCTGATTATGATAGTGAGTTGGCACTTATTGGAGATGTCTGATGTGTCATCCACTTGTACAGCAATGAAAGGAGAAATGTGTATTTCTTTATCAGTCTCATCCTGGATACAACGAGCTATGCTCTCAATTATGTCATTTTGTATGGTGTTTGACATACCACTGAAGACTGTTGACGATCCCAAGTGCTCCGCGAGTGCAGTGTCAAACTCTGCAAATGCACGTACCAGCTCCACGAAATTGCCCCTGTTAGAGCTGCCAGCGGCCTCATTGTGTCCCCTGAATGCTTGCTCTTGACGTGCAAGGTACAGGGCAGCAATGATGAGTTTCCTCAGAATATCCCGGTTCTTTTTTACTTGTTCGTTGTGCTTCTTTGTGCTAATGGTTCTTGCTACATCCAGAGCCTCGTCAATCCTGACGCGTCCAAAAAGCTTTAATTTCACAGCACAATCTATATGATTTTTAGATTTACCGTGCCTCTCAATTGCCCGTGACAGGTTGGCAAGGTCGATGAATCCTGAAGTTGCCCAAGGATTGTTCAGGGAGCACGAACCCTTGTCAAAAAGAAGACATGGCCAGCAAAATAGACGCTGAAGTTTAGCGCTTCCAGTTAGCCACTCCGTGCGGACATAATTGTCCTCATTGAACGTCCGATTAGATCCCTTATTCCTCTGTGTACACAGCTCGAGTGTGGGCGTTGTCCTGCCATCTGCTTTAATTTTTAGTTGCTGCTGTAGCGGAAGTTTAGTGAAGTTATGCTTAATTAAGTACGCCAAATCTCCTCCCTCCATAATGCTTCATTTGCTTGATCATTTCTAACGGCGGTGATGACAGTTACAGTATTCAAATTGATGTTGATGTGATTGGATGGCAGTGTCCAATCAAATCGCCAGCCGCCCCTGAAGGGAAGCTAGAGGCGGCTGGCTTCCCCTGGCATGGCCCTGACCAATCACAGGTTGGCAGGGGCATCACGTGGGCCTCATCTGATTGGTTAATCCCTCAATTTTTTTCACCAAGGGAAGCTAGATTCTGCTGGCCTCCTCTCGCAACAGTGAATGCAATCTACTGTTTCACCATGACATCTAGAGGGGCGCTGTTTCACTCTTTGTAAAATACTCAATGAGAATGGGGGAGAGACGGAGAGACGGTCCGGCAGGAACACACAGGAAAGTAGAATTACAGAAACAAAACAAAGTGTTTTTATTTATTTATTTAAGTTATAACTACAATCCGAAAAAACAGGGGAAGCCTGGTTTCCCTTGGCCTCCGGGAGAAAACGCCACTGCGTATCTCTGGCTGGTTAGCCCGTTAGCTAAAGTATTTCTGAAGCCATCCACACAGTGATGTTGCCAAGTCTCCAGGATGTGGGGACCAACGTCACTGGGCCACGTTCTGGAATGAGCAGCTGCTGTGTCAGCCAATCATTCAGAGCCAGGTGGGAGTAAACTGCAGGAAAGAAGACAACAGGGGTCAGCAAACAGACTCTACAGCAAGGGTGTCCTAACTACGGTGCGGGGGCCAACTGCGGCCCATGGTCTATTTTGAATCGGCCCTCATCAAATTAAAATGTAAATGTAAAATATGTTACACTGTAGTATTCATGTGTTGATAAGCCCACTTGTCAAATACATTTAGTCAATTCAAGTTGAAAACATTTTCTAACAAATCAAAGTGGATAAAAAAAGCCCAATAACGTATTCACATAACAAGCTTGAAATATACCTTCCCTTCCTATTTTCCCCTAAATAAAATTCAACCCTGTTCACCGAGTGTGGGCTGTTTGTTTTCTTAAAGCATATTGAAGTTTCAAGCATAATTTACCTACATTTGATTGCTTTTGCTAACTTATAACTTAACTTCTATGAGGGGCCCAGCCCTTAGTATGTTTTTCTGTATGTGGCCCTCAGTGAAAACAGTTTGGACACCCCTGCTCTTCAGGGAGAAACAGTGATCACAGATGGCCCTTTTCCTCCAAACCGGATCCGGTTCAAGAACCGTTCTTTTGCTTTTCTGGTGCTGAACCGGTTCTTCTCTGTAGCACCACTTGTGTTTCCACTGCTCAGAGCTCGAGTGAAGCTGCGTCATTTTTTTTTTTACGTGCCTTCTTATGACACCCACACGGCGCGAAAATCCCTCATATCGACTTGTTGCTTATTTGCTCCAGAGTCTGGTGGTATCCAGCGGGGCCAACTCCCGCTGCAGCTGCTGGAAAATAGCTTTAGACCGACTTGTGCCGTCCAACTTCCTCTGTACCTCTTGCGTTGGCCAAAGCCCGAGGAGGTCATTTGTCTCTTCAGCGGCCCACAGCTGCTTGCATTTACTGGCATCCATCCTGGTTCGTAGTTGCTGTACAGAATTTGCGGCATTTTGTTGTTATTGCTCAGGTTAATCCCGCCCCCCCGCCTCCGACGTAAGCACGAAGTATTGTTTCTTGCCGGGCAGCCGAGTGGGGTCAGCTAAGAACCGGTTTTTGGTGCTTAGAGCCGGCTCCGCTGCGGTGGAAACAGGAAAAACCAGAGCAAAATCAGGCTGTAGCCCGGAACCAGCCCTGGAACCGGTTTGGTGGAAAAGGGGCAAGAGAGAGAACCTTGACTGACTGATACAGAGATGTGGAGGAGTCAGGACTGAGCTTTGTCGGTCTCAGGCCATAACACAAACGTACAGAACTGAAATCATGACACCCATGCAGAGGTAATAATACAATATAATAAAATGTATTAATATGATTTACACCAGGGGTGCCCAACCAGTCGATCGCGATCGACCGGTCGATCGCGGGGAGATTCCCAGTCGATCGCGAGATGTGTTTAAAAATAGAACAACAATATTCAGTTTTATCGTTAACGTCCTATAACATAATCTTCCTGTGCCAGAATAATGGACTTGAACGCATCAAAGCTTTGTGATTGGCCAGCGTGACCCCATGTGTCGGGGCGTGGCTGGTGAGCAGTGGGCAGTGCACTAGTTCGCTGACATTGTCCGTGTCAACTCAACAGGAGTGACAGTCCGCACACACACAAGACCGCAATTATGGCAGAAGCAAGAAAGCCCAAAATATATAATTTTCACTCCGAGTGGGAGGATGATTATTTTTGTATCTATTCCAATTCAAAGTCCATCTGTCTCATCTGCAATGCGAGCGTGGCTTTATCGAAGAAGGGTAATTTAGGAGCGGCATTTCAAAACAGTGCACAAACGCTACAAGACGGAATTCCCTCCTAATTCTGCCCTACGCTCTCAAAAGGGGAGGGGCCTGAAAGGACAGCTAAATGCACAGCAGTCCATTTTCACCAGGCCCAACAACAAGAGCAAGGCTGCTACCATAGCATCTTATCGTGTCAGGCACATTCTTGAGAAACACATGAAGTCTTTCAAAGACGGCGAAGTTGTGAAAGAAGCTTTCCTGGAGGCTGCCGACGTACTTTTTGGGGACAGTAAAAATAACAGTAGCATTTCAACAGGTTTTTGATAAAAACTCAAGTTAGATACCGTTATTAATCAGCTGTAAGTTTTAGTTTGTTTGAACTTATTCATTATAATTATTGTACAAAATGGTATAAGAATGCAAACTTAAATTGATTATAGTCTATTATCAATTCAGGTTAAGAAACTAGTGTTGCTTGCATCCTATTTTAAAAGGCATTTATTTTTATAATCTACTAAATGCAACAAAAAAAGGGTTTGATTCTATTAATTTTGTCTTATTTAATGCACTTTGGCAGCAGATTCCTGTGTAGCTTCAGATCTGTGTTGTCTTATTAGTAAGCCTCATTTATACTTTTGTAGCAACACTATTTTTATATAATGGCAAAGAAAGAGTTCCTTTTTCCCTGTGTCATATGTGGCAGCACTGTTCAATGTTTCTTGAAAACATTACCCACTGTAGTATGTGACGTCTGAATAAACTCCAACTCTGTATCAACAACACTGTTGTGTAACTTCAGTTAAATACTTGTATGTGTGTAGATTAGAAAGAGGTAAGATAAAGGATCTGCAGTATTTTATGAAGTATTCATCGTACAAAGGTCAGTTTTATACAAGCAGAAGTGTGTATTTATACCTGGTAGTAGGCTGTCAGTAATGGCTACGCCTCTCTATTTGGACTGGTAGATCTCGGCAGACTGGCAACTTTAAAAGTAGCTCTCGGTTCAAAAAAGGTTGGGCACCCCTGATTTACACAGTTGAGCTCATTCTGATTTAGTATATTTTTGAAGGTTCAACTGATTGCAAATGGTTTGAATAAAATGTAAACTATTACAGACAATTTCACTTACAGAGTGAAATTTGCAACATGAGAACATCATGTCTGAGTAATGGCAGTCTAACTCTCCTAAAAAAGCGCTGAGAAATACAAAAATAATTCCTCACTGGCTTTAATATGTCATGTGCTTGTGGGCCCACCCAGAAGAGTGACTGCAGCCATTCGTCTTTTTTCATAAGCTATTTTATCGTGGGCTGTGTTGTGTTGAAAACGTACACACGTCCTCCCACACTAGCTCAGCTCCAGATGGAACACGGAGCCATCTTTACGCTACTTTCCAAACAAAGACTTTCAAACGTTTTCCAGACTGGATGGCAGCAGCCTTCTTGGATAATGTCTTGGCACCGTCACTTCACTTTCTGAAACATAAATAAGGCCGTTATGAGATCTGGCTGGCAGGCGGTTCCTAAGCTGGCCTCCTCCCTTTGTCGTCTACACCGCCCCCTCCTGTCACATGCTCTTTTTTGTGTTTGAATGGCATTGCTTTATTTAACGCTTTGAAGCCCTGTAACACTTCTATGATATTCCTGCACAGACTTTAAGTGTCTCTGGGGTGAAAGATGTGATTTAGGCGGCTTTGAAAAGCAAAGCATTCATGAAAAGAGTTGCCTGATATTCATTGCACAGTATGACAAAGACACTCAAAGTGAATTTAATAATAACTTTAAAGGAGGCGGAGGAATAATTGTATAAAAAGAAATATTGAAAGTCAAGGCGGGAGAGGAGAGAGAAAGAGGAGAGAGGCTCCGTCTCTGGCCTGGATTACTATCATTATTGTAATGACTCTAATGTTTTCTTTCCTGGACCAGTAATTGTTACCAAGCCCGCTGTTCAGAGGTGCAGGTGGACAAATTGCTGCCGAGCATTACTTTCCAGCGAGGGGGGGAGGGGGTTATAATCATTCCCACCACCATCAGGCCTCAGACTTCTCCTCCTGTCACACTCTTGGTGTTTGTGGCTGTTTCCCTCACACCACACAACAGTCACATTTCAGCACACAGACATGTTACATTTGATGCTCCCTTTGGTACATTACATTTCATTTGGCTGAAGACTTTATCCAAAGCGACGATATATTCACTTCAGGCAAGTACTACCATTGTAAATTCACTTTTTTAAGTGATTTTTTTTCTTTTCTAATTTAATTGCCTGAAGTCAAGCTACGATCCAAACCAATGGGTTTCCAGTTTGCGACGGAAGAGATATTCAGAGTTTCTGCTCACTTGAACTTGTAGATAACTTGAACTCACTGATGATCTTTGGAAAGAACGCTGAGTTTTCCTGAGATGCTGCCATGTTCCCCTTCTCCAGCTCCCACAGCCACAGTCGTGGTGTATCTGCATGTATTGACCCTTTTAAACTTCCACGGCCCATATAACCCATGTGAACCCGCGCCTACCGCCACCTGCGGCAAACTCTTAAAAGCAGCCAGATGTTCCTGTAAGTCTGGGATTTCTACGCATTTCATGACAAGGGCTCGCAGAATTGAGGCAAATGAGTAAACGTGAGAGGATTTTAACTGCCAGGTGTGACGTGACGGCATGTCTTTATTTAATCTATGAGAAAATGATATTTCAATAAACTCATGAAATGAAAAGAAACACATTTGAACCCTGGAACAGAGTTCTTTTAGAACCTGTCCATCATTTTTTAAATAAAGGTTCATTTTAGCGTCTACTTTCATTTTGGTTAGACTTTTTCTCAGTTTCCCAGAATGCCTTGCAACTACTCCCCAGAGAACATGTGCAGACTTGTTGCCTTGGGGATTTGAAGAAGTAGGAGGAGCAAATGATTGTTACCTTAAAGAAGTGTTTGTCCTGCTTCCTCACTCAGAATCCCACCTGTCTTGCATTGCATGCTGGTCTATTTTATGTTACTGATATTGAACAAATTGATCTCTGTGCCTCTTCTGCAATGACAGTACTAAGATTGCTTATATGCACATTGATGGGATTTGCATGGAACCAATTGGAGGAAACCAATACTGAAAACCTACCATTACCTGTTTTCTTCGGCTGCAGAGGCCTTATACTAAATCTAGCCAAAGAACTATTCAAGGTTCCCAGCAGCCTTAGCAGAGACGGTATGTTCTTGCAGGACTTTAAACAGTACACAGAGTCATCGAGGTCCCCTAAAGAACTGGTTGCACGCTGCGATCCATTTTCAGACCTTAATGTGAACGTGTTTCCCAGCAGCTTTCGTTCAGTCCCAGATGGTCCTTCGTTGAGTTCTTGAAAGAACCAACATCAAAAGGCGAATTCCACATCTTTTGAACGTGTTGTAATTACCAGTGTGAAAGCAGCACATGTGTGGCGCAGACTGCATCCATCAAACACCTGATTCTAATCACCGCCATGCTGCACCCATCGCTCTGACACCCACAAAATAGCAAAGTAGGATATTAAAACTCTATTGTTCTTAGAAAAGCACTAGCTATCATTGTTTATTTGTAATTACCAAAACTAATCTGAGTACATTGTTTTGATCCAGTCACTTTAAAATATGGGCACGGACATCATTTCAAAACGTGCCTGTCTTCAACACCACAAATAAAAACACCAGAAACTCATTTTGTCAAATGTGATGACAAATGGGGAGGCTTTAGTTCTGCATTCTCAGACGAGACCACAACAACCACTGATAATCTGTAAATAGTTTTGGCGCTACACTTCCTAGAAAGCCTTGACAAAGTGTTGCTCTTCCTAAACTGATGACAGCAATATCTGGATCGTTAGCTACCAAGTGCTCCCCTGTGGTTCACCTGCTAATTGCTAAAAGTCTGTATTTTGTCACAAAGAAAAAACACAACAAATCTGTAGAGCTGAAGGGAACTGTTGGCCGTGTATACATTTTTATTTATACACGGTTAAATATATTGGGTAGCAGCTTTAATTTTGTATTCTTACCCATGGCTCAAATTGTACAAATCCGTAGAGTTATTTCGAGAAAATGTACAGTCAGAAAATGTATAACTGATGACCAGAAAAAGTATTTGAAAGCAACAGAAAGTAAAATCAGCTGTCTATTCACGTTTCACTTCTCATGCCACTTTAAAGTGTTCTCTTGGTGTTTCTCTTGCACAGTGATTGTAAATGCGTTTCTCTGCAGGGGTTAGGGTTAGTCAATCACATGTCCTCACGCAGCCCTGTCTTACTGTCCCTGTCCCGGGCCTCAACAGGCTCACGGGACATGCTCCTGCTCAGTGACTGTGTGCAGGCCGTGTGCCACAGCACTTTTCCATGCTCTCTCAGCGAGTAAACTTGCAAACAGCTGCGCTTTCCATCAGAAGTGGTTTCTGGAGATGTGTTTTTTTCCCTCTCTTGAGGGGGGGGGGGGCTGCAGATAGAAGCCGGCCCCTACACTCAGCTGTACGCTCCATGCACACGTTTATTAGCAGCACAGTCTTGAATCATGCAGTCTCAGATGTATTGCTGGTGGTGACAACTTGAAGAAGGTCGCCATGGCATATCATATTCAAAATAATTAACTTTAGTAAGAAAGTTGGTCTGACTGTAGGTTTGAATGTGTGCAGATTGTTCAGTTATTGGGGTTTGAAAAGAGAACACATCAGCCATCTGTCCTCCTGACACATACTGTGTGTATCCACTTATTCACACAAGACAACGTATGGGAACACAGGATTTATTTGTGTTTACATTATGATAAAGTTGTCAGTTCCTGAGGCTAATTTGAAGGTAAATACTTACTACTACCCATAAGGTTTCTGGTGTGAAACAGGAAGCAGCATCAGAGTGACCTCTAGTGGTTTGGATTTGGGGAGACAAAGCTTGTATTTTCTCCAATGCAACACAAGCAGTGCGTTTTAAACCCATATGAAAAACATATTCTACTATGTTTAGCTGCAGGTTAAACATTTGATATATTGGTGCAGTGAGAGAAACCTATTTGTATAGGCAGTGAGCATGAGCGGTTAGCGTTGAATAATTAATAAAAGACCACTATTTACGTCTGAGGAATTGTTGACAGAATATTTACAACATTTCTTTGCTTGCAATGACTTGCAGTGAGAGAGTAGAGACATGCTTTGTTGGTTGGCACAAACGGACTCTTAATCATGCTTTCACACATGCTTTGGTGAATTTGAAGATTTGAAAGGTGTCTGACTCGTTGCCAACCGACCAACACTATAACACATACATAACTCCACTTTCATTCCTTTCTTTAGTCGAGTCACCAAAGTTCATTTAAAGATCAATGTGTTTCTCCTACTTTATATGTGAGATAACCAGAGTGTGTTGAGGTTCAATTCTCTTTGTTTTTTATTGTTTACTCTCTACTAATTGCCTGCTCGCTCAGGCAGTATCATTTGCGTCAGTCTGATCAATAGTGCTAGTGCGATGTTAAAAGCTGGATAGCGGCTGATGCCCGCTATCCAGCTTACTGTGCTTACACATCACACACAGGTCAGAGCGGCATCACCCCCCTCCATAATGAACCCCCTCCTGAGGGACATGTTTATAAGGGAGAAGATATAGACAGTTTGCTGTGAGCTTCAACGTGCTCTCTCATTTAGATGTCAAGTTGTGCTCTGATGATCAGTGGCAACACCTTTTCCACAGGGGCAGTGAACTATTGCAAACAAGTTTTTTCAGTGGAGTCTCTCAGCCCCGAAAGTTAGTCCAACTCGGGGGCCAACTATTTGGCCCGTCGGCCCCCAAAGGGTGCTGGGGTGGAGCAGCATAGGAGGGCAGAGAGTTGTTGCAGAAACTACAACAATCAAAGATCACATTCTTCATTAAACATGCATAGAATACGAGACAAACATCATTGAAACTGAAAAATATACATTTATATGGGAAAATGCATCAGGTGATGTTCCTTATGAGAGCATCAGACAGTTTCAAGTTGTTACGTTTTAAGTCGTTGTTCAATTAAGCGGAACGTTAGAATAATAGCAACATGAGCATTGTCCGTGTTCTGAGACGTAAAAGATGGAGTCGTGACGTGGCTCCTCGCGCTCTGCTCGGTGGAACAGCACACTCACTGATTTCAGAGGAAAAGGGGGACCTGTGATATTAGCTTGTTCCTGTTCCTGCTCCTCTCAGGACTCAAACTCGATTAAATCCAATGAAGTGTTAGGGTCATGTGACCTTTGTTTATAACCTTGTCTGCTTGTAAGTGGACAGTGTGGACCTCAAAGAATAAAAGAGCCTACATTTAACTAAATGTTAGCAGATTGGCACGGTTTAGCTTCTTTTGTTCATTTAAGCCAGCTTTTAAACAGACATTTCCAACATGTTATCTTTCTAGTCATCAGTTTCCCTCAGCTGTGATTGGCTGCTGATGATGGCTTGATGTTATGTTGCTCACGGTTGATCAAAGTAAAATGAAACTCTTTCCACACACATTGGGTAAAGAAAATAGGCCTTCACAATAATCAAAGAAATTAAAACTGTGAGGCAAAACTCAAATGAGATGATAAACTAACTTGGGTCGTTTTCTTTCTGTTATATTACTCGTGTAATAATTGTTTGGTCACACAAGGGATCAAACCGCCAACCTTCTTGTTGCCGGACAGCAAAGACATTTCTCCTCTCCACTGTGCTGTCCCTGCTATATGTGTCGCTGACCCCCCCACCCCCCAGGCCTGCTGTGACCACACGGTAATCCTCCGGTGGGTGTTCAGGTTCAGCTGCTCCGCGCTGCCACATCTCATCCGTGACAAAGCCCTCAGATTGGAGGACAGTTATCTGGACTGGGGACGAGAGGTTGACCTAAATTGTCTCACCAGAGAGGGGAGTCCACCCTTCAGGCAATCTCCCACTCCTCCCTTCAATGCATTGGAAGTCCCAGCGGCCCCCCCGCTCGGCTCGGAGAAGGCCTCATCTATCAAATGGGGCGGACAGGAGAATGAGGTGATCCTCCGATGTCCTTCAACTTTCAAATGACAAAGAACTCAAGAGGAGAGCTTCCAGTCTCCAGACCTAGCAAGACTTAAAGACGTCTCAATTGAAGCTCTCCTTAAAGGGATCCTCTGCTGTACACTTTGTGTTTGACATCATTCTTACTATGAAGCCAACTGATTAGGATCAGATCCATTCTACTCTATGCTGATACGGTGTCACTCACTCTGACCGACCAACCGGGCATCCCCCTTCCCCCCTCACTCCCATTGCTCCCCGGGCGCTGTGCAATAGCTGCTCACTGCTCCTGGTGCTAGGATGGGTTGAAAGCAGAGAGCACATGTCAGCTCTCCGTTTTGAGGTTATTCTGTATCCTGTGTATTTGTATATTTATATTGTTTATTCAATATACTCTATCGATATATATATCCTTCATTATTGATATGTATATCTTTATTTTTTGTATTCTGTTCTATTTTTCATGTATTAATTGTATTATGTTAGTTGAAAGTAATAATATTAAGTTGAACCTAATCTTTTTTATTTAGACCTAGTATTATTGCTTATGGTATAGTTATGTGAAATCAGTTGGCATGATACATTCAATTCAAATCAGTTTTCAGGGTAGTTGTATTTCTCTTTAGGGTGTTCTTGTATTCTGTACATTCTGTAAATGTATATTGGTCGATGTTGTCTTGTTTCCTCTTTATTGTTTGCTTATACTCTTTCTGTTTTCTGTTCCCTTTGTTTGTTTTCTTGCGTTTCTCTTCTAGTTCTGTCCTGTCCTTGCTTTCTCGACATGTTCCTCAGCTTTAATTCAGTCTATAGAGTTTGAGACTTTCAAAGGGACTCAGAACTTGTCAAGGTCAGCAGAGGTGGCTGCTGGGATATATTAATGAGCCTGCGCCTTCAGGGAGAGTTAATGAAAGGGAAGCAGCTCTGCTCTTACCCCAGGACATTGTCCAGCGGTTGTTATGTAAATCACTTAGGCCTAATTAATAGCATGCATATCATTAGCAAAGTGGGGATTCAAATGCCAGCATGTGTTAATTACTGTTGTAGAAGTCATCCACAGTGAATGGTGACCGTCTGCCAGCGCTCTCATGTGAGCTGGAAAAGTTTCCAGAAATAATGGAGAGGAGAAAACATACAGCTTTGTACTATAACACATAACACAAAATGCCTATTTCCCTCAAATATTGTTCCTTTGCCGAGAGAATCCATCCACCTCACAGGTGTGGCATATCAAGGTGCTGATCAGACAGCATGGTTATTGCACAGGTGTGCCTTAGGCTGATTGAATCATTTCTGAACAATATTAGAGAGACATAGGCCTTTTGTGTTCATAGAAGAAGTCTTAAAACTTTGATTTCAGCTCATGAACAATGGGAGCAAAAGCAAAAGTGTTGCATTTATATTTTTGTTCAGTGTTTAAAATATATATATATATATATATATATATGCACAGGTGTGTATGTATGTATATATACATATATGCATTTTTTTATTATTATTTTTGGATGGCTTTATCACACAGAGGAATTGACAATAAAGTTGACTTTGACTTGGTATACTTGTTTTTCCTAAAATTGTACGTATGTTTCTGTGTTTTTACTTTTTAATTCAAAATCGGGACTATAATGTTACACAGGATGTTTGATAGTCTCAATTGTGTGAGGTTTGTGTGTGTGTGTGTGTGTGTGTGTGTGTGTGTGTGTGTGTGTGTGTGTGTGTGTGTGTGTGTGTGTGTGTGTGTGTGTGTGTGTGTATGTTTCAGGGGGATTTCCTGATATAATCTCTAGTCCTTTCATTCCTAATGAACGTCATTCAGAGTGCCACAAATCCCTTGACTTACTGTTGTGTTTGAGACGACGTGGGAAAGCTCTCTCCTTTCCTCTCTATTTGTAGGTAAATGTTCAAAAACTCAGTCCAGGATTTACAGAGCAACAACAATTAAACAACCTAAAAGCACAACGTTTTTGGTGCGCACAAATCTGTCAGACTTTCTCTTGTACTATAAAACCCTAACCCAAACTTTTGGGAGGTAATGATTTATATAAGAGCTATTGAAGTATTTGTACTGGTAAGTTTATTTATCTAAAAATAATTATCGATCTCAATTATAAAAAGTGATACAAATATAAACTGTGGGTTATCCAAAGGAAAGTGAGAAAAGCTTTGTTGTGTTTTGGGTGGACCAAGCATTACTCAGATGACCTTGCTTTGGGACAATCAAGCCAAAGAGTTGTTCAAAGGATAGTGATACAAATATAATCCCTGCTAACTTCAAAACCTTAATTACTTCTTAACTAGCACACATCATTAATTGATACCCACGCCCCCCTGCAGCAGCCTCACACAGGGCTTCCTGCTGGGGGGGTAATTGTCAGGTTGGAGGACCTTCAGAGGATTCTGCTATGAATTCTAATGATCACTGTGGCCTGTTACTATCTAATGAACTACACTTCCCTTTAATTCAAGTATAATACAACTCTATCTACTAATATTACAAGCAATAAGTGTGACTGCAGCTGCAGCTTTTATAAGGCTAAACTGCTAATTATGCTAACACCTCTATTACAATACAACTATATCTTTATTAAAAGTAACGTGTGTTTTATATAAAACCTGCACTGTTGGTACAAATGACCTGCACTCGCAAATACACACTAAAATGTAAATATATTTAACAATCCTAACTCAAATGTATTCAGTATTCATTCAATGGATTTGACCTTGTTGTTGTTGTTGTGGTATCAACAGTTACTTGTATTTTTAATTGTATTGTCCTTTTGTTTCACTCTTACTCTGTTTCTGCTTTCACTCCTGGAGAATAAAGGTCCTTCAATCAATCAATCAAATTTATTTATATAGCCCATTATCACAAATGTTACATTTGTCTCAGTGGTCTTCACAGTGTGTACAGAATATCAGTATGACAATACGACACCCTCTGTCCTTAGACCCTCACATCGTACAAGGAAAAACTTCCGGAGAAACCTCAGGGAGAGCAACAGAGGAGGGATCCCTCTCCCAGGACGGACAGACGTGCAATAGATGCCGTGTGTAAATTGAAAAGATAATACATTTACAACATAGGTAGTCCAAATGTTTGGAAATGCATGTGTGTATAATAGGAAGATGAAGCACGAGGATATCCATCCAGGACCTATGATCCAGGACCACAGCCACGACTCAAGATCCAGGGCTCGCGATCCAGAACACAGGACCGCAGGATCATCCATGACTCCGGATCCCGGCGTATATAGACACCAAAAAGAAAGACATTTGGCGAAGCTGGGTTAATCGGAACATGAGAGTACACAGGTATAGACAGAGAGAAGGAAGAAGTAATATGTCCCCCGACAAACTAAGCCTATATCAGCAAAACTAGGGGCTGAATCTAATCAGCCCTAACTATAAGCTTTATCAAAAAGGAAGGTCTTAAGCGCATTCTTAAAAACGGATAGGGTGTCTGCCGCCCGAACACAAACTGGAAGCTGATTCCACAAATGTGGAGCTTGATAAGAAAAGGCTCTGGCCCCCATTGTACTTTTAGAGACTCTAGGAACAACCAACAACCCTGCATTCTTGGAACGCAATGCCCTAGTAGGACAGTAGGGTATAATGAGTTCTTTAAGGTAAGATGGCGCCTGCCCATTAAGGGCTTTGTAGGCGAGAAGAAGCATTTTAAATTCTATCCTGTATTCTATAGGGAGCCAGTGTAAGGCAGCCAGAACAGGAGTAATGTGGTCCCTTTTCCTAACCCTGGTTAGTACATGAGCTGCAGCATTTTGAATCAGCTGAAGCGACTTGACTGACTTCTTGGTACACCCTGATAATAAAGAGTTACAATAATCCAGCCTTGAAGTAACAAATGCATGGACTAGTTTCTCTGCATCGTTTTGAGGCAAGATATGCCTGATTTTTGCAATGTTACGTAGATGGAAGTAGGCGGTCCTTGAAATTGATTTTATGTGGGCGTTAAAGGATAAATCCTGATCAAATATAACACCAAGATTCCTTACAGTCTCACTGGAGGCCAAATTAATGCCATCCATAGTTAGTATATCTTTAGATAATTTGTTTCGTAGATTCTTCGGGCCAAGTACAATAACTTCAGTTTTGGTCGTGTTTAACATAAAAAAAAAATGTAAGGTCATCCACGTTTTTAAGTCCTTGAGGCAGTCTTGAATTTTATTTAGATGATTAATTTCATCAGGCTTGATTGATAAATATAGTTGAGTATCATCCGCATAACAATGAAAGTTTACAGAATGATTCCTTATAATATTGCCTAATGGAAGCATATATAATGTGAACAAAATAGGTCCGAGCACTGAGCCCTGTGGCACTCCATGGCTAACTTTGGTTTGCGTGGAAGATTCATCGTTAACACGTACAAACTGAGAGCGTTCAGATAGATAGGACCTAAACCAGTCTAAAGCAGTTCCCTGTATGCCAACTAAGTGCTCTAGTCTTTGCAATAAGATATCATGGTCGATAGTATCAAATGCAGCACTGAGATCGAGCAAAACAAGAATAGAGACGTGTCCCTTGTCTGAGGCTATTAGAATGTCATTTGTGACTTTAACCAGAGCTGTCTCTGTGCTATGATGTGTTCTAAAGCCAGACTGAAAATCTTCAAATAAATCATTGTTTTTTAAGTAATCACACAACTGTTTTACGACCGCTTTCTCAAGAATTTTTGAGAGGAACGGAAGATTGGAAATAGGTCTATAATTGGCTAAAACCTCTGGATCGAGGTTGTGCTTTTTAAGAAGCGGTTTTATCACTGCTACTTTGAATGATTGTGGAACATAGCCTGATAATAAAGACATATTCATAATATTTAATAAAGGAGTGCTAATTAATGGAAAAACTTCCTTCAACAGCTTAGTTGGAATTGGGTCTAAGATACACGTTGATGGTTTAGAAGAGAGAATCATTGAATTTAATTGTTCAAGGTTTATGGCTGAAAAGCATTCTAGTTTACTATCTAGTGTAATATTAGAACTTACGTTTCCGGGAGCTGTTGATAACACTATACTGGTCAAAGGCAAGAGGTCATTAATTTTGTTTCTAAGAGTAACAATTTTATCGTTAAAAAAGCACATAAAATCATTACTACTGAGTGCTATGGGAATAGAAGGCTCAATCGAGCTGTGGCTCTCAGTCAGCCTGGCTCCAGTGCTGAAAAGAAATCTTGCATTATTCTTATTCTCATCTATTAATGAAGAGTAGTAGGCTGCTCTCGCTTTACGCAGTGCTTTCTTATATTCATTGAGAGTAATATGCCAAATTAAACGAGATTCTTCAAGTTTAGTAGAACGCCATATCCTTTCAAGTTGTCTCGACTTTTGCTTTATTTTGCGGGTTTCGGCATTATGCCATGGAGCTAATCTATGTTGTTTTATTTTCTTCTTTTTCAAAGGAGCAACAGAGTCTAATTTTATTCGCAGCGCATCTGTAGCACTATCAACAACATGATCAATTTGGGGTGGTGTACATTTTGTATACGTTTCCTCCCTTACATGCAGACATGCTATCGAGTTAAGTATTTGTGGAATCTCTTCTTTAAATTTGGCTATAGCACTAACAGATAGGTTTCTGCTGCAGGAGCTTTTGACTAATGCTTTGTAGTCTCGTAACAGTACTTCAAAAGTTACTAAGAAATGGTCGGATATGGTCCTTCTTATCTTATTTTGTCTTTTGTTCTTTGTCATGCTTATTTGAAATATTCTGGAAATGAGTCCTCATGAACCTGTCTTCAGATGTCAACTGATAAACCAAGATGGCCGTCTTTAGATGTGCACTTCTGTCCTCCATCAGCTCAGTGTGATATAATATATATATCATATAATAGCTCTCCTCAGGCTGAAGGAGAGGACTCTATTTTGATTCTCTTTGTGCAAGTGTTTCCCCAGAGTGCTGGAGATGGGGCACAAAAAAGACCATCTTAGCCGAAGGATGCCATGGCGAACAGCTTCTCCACGTCAACTTCTTTCTTTCCAAAGTCCTTGAGAAGCACATGTCAAATATTTCCCCCTGAAGCTCGTCCCTGTGCACGACCATGAATGGTCTTCTTTATAAAATGAAGCCAGAAATACCAATATATCAGTAGCCTACAGCTAAATAATTCCCCCCCCCCCTAAAGAGCAGACACCTTACAACTTCACAAAGGCAGATGGGGGTCCTTGCACCGCGCTACAACTAAATGTGGCCTTATTCTAATGAAGTAGATGAGTTCATTAGTGCTCTGGGGCTCCGTGCTGTCTGCAGAGGTCAGTGAAGGCCTCACTGGATCATCCTCATTACATCTCACTGGGCGCTGCCTCTTAAACAGATGGATAAATGGAAGTCAGCTCCATTCCTGCTCGTACCTCTGCTCAGACCCAGCACTCACCAGGAACAGGCCTCAGTGAAATCCATTTCATTACATGTATCAATAAAACAGCACCGGCAGCTCTTTCCAAGTTGGGATTCAATGCTCTGATGAGTGGACAACACTGCCATCTAAAGGATGAAGATAGTACTGCAGCCATGATCGGATGACAGCTCTGTGACACATAGTGCCATTAAGGTAGCAGCTGCAGCACTGATAATAGAGGATCAATAATGTAATGACTACCTTATTAGTAGATGTACACGTGCTGTGCTGTAAAGTGCTGCATTCATTATAATCATTATATTACAGGATATTGACTTTTCACCCAAAGCTACTGTGCCCTTTTGTTTATGTATATAGTACACTGTGTATTTAGATTGGTATATTAGAGAGTATTCTAATTTATTCTGTATAATGTATCGTGTGTATTCTTAGATACTCTTCTGAATATATGTATTTTCTCCTCTGAATATGTATATATTTGCTTTTAATGTTTGTTTAATTGTATTTGTATATTATTCTATTTTTAAGAAATAATGTAATTCCTGTACGATGAATGTTCCAAATGCTGCTGTGAGCTGCACTAATACAGTACGTTTGTATCTAAATGGATGGAATAACTGTATAAACCATCGGTGGAGTGTTGGAGCATCTTTCAGTTGCATTGTTTCAGTACACAGCCTGCTAAGCACCACATATCAGAATCAGCCAGCAGCTGGTGAACTAAATATGTGTTGCATGTTTAAGAAAACAGAATAGTTGATTAAAGCAATACTTTTTTTTGAATAAAATACTTCCCTTTGTTTTCAATAACCCACGTACCTGAACTCTTGAAGTAACTCCTTTGTGTCCCATGCCTTCATGGTGAATGGAAAGTTAGAGAAAGGTCTTGATAGTAGTTGGTAGTTTTGAAACATGTTTATATTCTAATCGTGTTTTCTTTTTTTATCTCTATCTTTACTTTTGCTGTCAAAAAAATAAATGTCCCCTCTGTGGGACAAACAAAGGTATTCTGATTCTAATATAGTTTTGTTGTTGTGAAACACAACCTCAATTGACTTGAACTCATCGAGATAGAATTCTTAGCTCACCCTTGAGGTATGCGAGTTTGCTGGTGAAGTATTCCTTCAAACCGTCAGGGCGTAGCACTCCAGTAACAGTAGCCATTAAGCATCCTGGTAGAGTTATGGTCTTAATTGAAACTGTTGCCATGGAGTTCTTTACCAGCTCTGACTGCAGTAGTTTAGAGGGGATATATTTCAATAAGATTTACAGTGGGCTTGTGGCGAGGACTTACTCATGTCCTTGGTATTTCTCAAATCCTGGCAACAAAAGACATTATGACCTCTTACACATTCACCATATTGTTCCGGATGTCTAATTGTATCAAACATGTTTAGATATTTGATATGTGCTCCACTCCAGCAGTAATTCTATTGTTTAAAACCATTTCTTTATTTAGCCAACTTGTGAATAAATATGATTCTCTTCTGTTGTGTTCTTATGTCACATGAATCCCACTGCCTCGAGGCTGCGTTCATCATTAACCTTCCAGAATGGATCCACTTTGCTCGTCGTCCCACACACTCATCTTGTGTGCTGAGATAAGTGGCTTATTCCAGTCCGGCAGCAGACACACACGCACTGTGATTATAATGCAGAGGGTGTTGTCTTGGAGATAGTGGTGGGGGGGGGGATTATGAGGCTAAATCCTGTATAACTTGCTCCCTCATTAATCTCAGAGGAGGGATAGAAGATTCTCTAAATGCTAATGTCCAATAAAGATGTCAGCAGTGACATTTTACAGTGACGCGCAGATGTGAGCGGAGTGACCCGTGTTGTTGTGGAAGAGCTTTCCTCACTCTAATCTAAACTCGCTTTCATTTCCTCTCTGGGGGATTACACAGCATTGAGTTATGATCAGCATATTTACGCTTTGTTGGCGAGTCATGATATAAACATTTTGTCCTGAGGTTGAGTTCTTGTCCTCACAAATAACTAACTTTTTGAAGGTCTCGGATTGTTTTCAAACTCAGGTTGATTTGCTCTCATTTAATCACAATGTTTACAGGAAATGAGTGGATGTCAATGTGGCAAAAAGACGAGGCGCAAACAGTGGAATACATCCTGCAAGCTCAAGGTGGTTCCAGCAAACATCCACGGACGAAACATTAATCCTGTGTTTCCTTCAAAGCATCTATTGATCAATAAAAAACAAATGACGTATAGACTTCCCTTTGTAGAGGATTAGTTTAACAAAAAGAAGGTAGGTTATGAAATGCACTGAAACTACTTCCTTTGCTCTTCTGTTCCAAGGACGCATCACTTAGAGAAGATCCCTGGTGAGGGGATTAGATGGTGTCCGACACGCTGCCCCTCGATGCTGCCAGACTTTCCTCAGTGTCCTAGTGAGCACACTAAAGGTTTGCATTATATCGATCTCTGCTCTCATGATCTCTGTAGGCGAACTCTGCGTCCTTGGAGCCGTGCGGGATTCTTCCGAACGGAGCGTGGTCGTTGGAACACGAGTCGAACACTTCGTCCACTATTTTCTGCGCCTCCTCCGCGCTGATCTTCCTCACAGCGAGGATGGAGCGAAGGGCGCGGTCTCTGACACACTCCTGTCCCAAGAAAAACATAATGTCAGTGTTCAGACGGTCACATCATCCTGACACATCCCAGAGAAGGTCCGCTGTCTCCGGTACCTGATGGTGCTGCTTCATGCCGAAGTTAAATCTGGACACTTCTGAGCTGAAGGAGCAGTCTCCACTCAGGTTAGCCGCCCGGATCTGAAAAGAACACACAGAAGAGTCCTTGTACAATCAGTGTTGGAGCTATATATTGATTGAAATGATTTATTAATAAAACCTTTATTTTCTTGCCGTTTTCGTTCATCGTAAATGCATCTTTTATTTGAGCGTAATTTAAGTGAATTTAAGTAGTTGTTTTATGCTTTTATTTTGAAGGCAGCTTTGGGCCCTGGGTGATATGTTCCTATTGGTGGGATCAGCACAGCAGTAACAGTAGAGCCATAGGAAAGGCTGCAGGGTAAGGAAAGGTGAGACCATTGTTAATTAGACTTTGTTCAAATAGGATAGGAACCGACATTCTTGCGTGGACTTGGATCATTCCCTGCGTAAGATTGTCTAGCTGGTGCGTCAGCGGCAGTATTCATTTTGAGTTTGAATGATTAAGTCTTAATGATTTTCACCGCTGCAATCAGCAAGAAAAATGTATAGGTCAGCAGAATAATGATATGAGAAAACTATTTAAAAACTGCCACCTCCAGTGATTTAAAGTAGCTTTAGGTTTGAGGCTGCTGAGACCATACACGCTCACAGGCTGACTAAGTGTTTGCCAACCTTGTGATGAGAAACAGCCGTCCACCAAATACAGTAAGTAACATTTGGTAAAATGATCAAGCCCAGCTGAGAGAGGGAATGCCTTTAGTAGGAGCCTAAATGTCTTACTATAAATGTCTTGTTTAAACATATGACCTGTATATTTTTGCCACATTATATATTATTGAATTGCCTTATGTGCTTGGTTTAAGTAAATGAATTATTATTATATTTTTTCTGACAAGCCAATATGGAGCCTGGCCCGGCTACACCCTCTTTCCCCCATGTACCTTTATACGGGCAGTAAAGCAGGTACAGCAGTATCACGGTTTTTGACAGCATTTTTTCGGTATAAATGTCTCCTTTATTAAACCTTTTCTTTTGTTGGGGTACTTATACCCAGCTATTTTGGGCTGTTCTACAAAACATATTGTGCTTTGAAAGCATGGGATCCTCTTCTTTAGTTTGGACTGCCATCATATCAACTGCATCGTCTCCTGAGACTCAGGGTAAGTCTGCCGCTTGGATTGTCTTTACATCCTGCTTTTAAAGAGTATTGGCAGAATAAACTGCTTATTGGAAATGTGAGTGTTTTGGCAATTTGTGTACACATTAATGTCAAAGAGCAATCTTTTCCACACAATGGCAGTTATTCAGAGACTAATATTAAACTAGCCACAGCTTCAGCAGCACATACATACAGGCAGACACTCAGTCTGACCTCAGAGCAGGCCAGGTGCCTCAGGTTGTTGAACCAGTCCACGTGGGCCCGGCAGTGGTCGAAGGCATGGATGAGCTCGTGTGTGACCACCCTGTTCATGTGGGACTGCTGGTGGATGTTGTTCTGACACAAAACGATCTTCAAACAAAAAATACATCTCATTATCCTTGAGCAGCAAACTCTTAACATGATCAGAACCTCATTAGTGTGCACATCTCCTACCTGAGAAGACGCCACGTCAAAGCCCCCGCTCACCGACCCATCACAATCTTCACAGGCAAAATGCCGGTCTCTGATAACCTTGCTGTGTCAGAGGAGGGCGTAGAGTCATCATGGTACTTTACAGACGTGGATTAATGATGTGAAATATAATTAACTCTTAAAATCAGACTTTAGTTACACATGGAGTAAATTGAACTTGTACTTTTACTTAAATACCAGATCTGAGTACTTCTCCCTCAGTTTATATATTTCATTCTAAACGATACTTACCATCCCGAGCTGTTCATGGCACTGAGGAGCAGTTTGGCGTACGGACCTGAGAGAGACAGAGCAGTTAGAGCTGAATGTGGATCAATGACAGGAGCCACTGAGAGCTACATGTGGCTAACGCTACCTGCTGCTACTCTGACAGCCAGCTCCCAACATGAACACAGCAGGAGGATGTGAAATCAACAACACATGAGACAGAAAGCACATCATTCAGCTGTCCCTGCTGACAGGACACCAGCTTGCTAAAACACTCACTGGTTTCCATTGCGAGCTTCAACATGATCTCACACTTGAATTGGGAAGTGAACAGGGACTTTACGAATGATTTCTCTTTCTTAGGCCCCGTGTTTCTCTCCGGGAATAACTCGTATCCATATTCCTTCTCTTGTTTAGATTGGTCCATTGTGTGAAGTGTTAGCAGGAGTTAGCTACAGCTAGCAAGCAGGAGAGAGGTCATCACTGTTTTGTAGATCACGTGGTCGCAAAAGGTCAAAGGTAAAGAATGGAAATGGTTAGTTATCATTTAATTTCCATCACTTTTATATCATAAAGTACATAAACATAACAAACTCCAAAAGTCAATTAAAATCATATTTTACAAACACAGTTTTGTTTTAATAGTATACGGTATAGATCGTTTATTCGTACCGTGCAGACAAGACGTCAACTTCAAGCACCAAAACAACTGAGCCATTAGACGTGTGCAAGCTGTCTTTTAGAAACTAGAAAATAATAGTTTTAACCATAGACTGTATATATAAGGTTTTAACACGACACGTCGTTGTAAGTATATATTTGTTTACATTTTGTTTTGTGAGGTGAGTTTATAGTATAATGTGTCGTGTTCTACGGTCTACCCATGGCATGGATGTATAGGGTCTACCCATTTTCAGTCAGTTTGCGATTTTAGTTTTGTAGTAAGTGAGTGTTCGTAGTATAGAAGATCTTTGTTTCAACCAGCGCAAAGGCTGCTGGTACTCGGCTGTCATGGCTCCGAACGTAAACAGAGAGTTATAAATACCGACACATTTTACTTTAGTATTTAGCCAAATTAACTGCAGGGACATTATAACTGTAACTGTCAGGCAGAGAAACACTTCACAGGTACTTTAGAGGGTTCAAGGGTCTACAGGGTCACTTGAATGTACTTTATTTGCTCTAAATGCTTGGTATTTGTGCTAGCTACGTTAGCTATCTAGCTGCTAGCCTCACGCGCATGGCAGCATGATTCTCGTGTTTTCTACAAGGTAAACATTTCTGAAAAACGAATGTGTGTTTGGCAGGGAGAAACATGTCCGCGGGAAACAAAGCCATTGAGTTACAGCTCCAGATGCGGCAAAATGCGGAGGATCTGCAGAGCTACATGTCCGAGCTGCAGAGCTGGGAGACGGACATCAAGAAGAGAGACGAGGAGCTGAGGACCGGAGGACTGCAGCAGGACCAGGTCTGTCTGTCTGTCTGTCTGTCTTTATACTTTGTGCATATAAAAGCACACAATATGCTGATCTGGTATAATGCAGTAGTGTAGTACTAATATAAACAGTATTTCAAGTATATTCATTTGGTTCACATCGAGAAAACCACAAAACTAAAATGCTATTACATGTAAAAAAAAACTGGATAATATAATAATACCCATAACAATAAAACACTGTGAAAACATCCATTCTGCTTAACCAGTACTTCAGCTGATACTACCTTTCTACTTCTAAGTCAGTACCATTTTTAGTTTAAGACCATAGTATTTGTACTTTTACCCAAGTAATGGATCTGAGTACTAACCCAACACTATACGACGCTGAAGTTGGCTTCCGATTCAGAGCATCCGATTCGGCAGTTAAGGGGAAAGTTAAGGGACATTTAATTTACAGCGCTGAGCGAACAATCCTCCGTGTTTGAACCTCTTAAATCGCTGCAGAGCCGATTTATGTGGACTGGATTATCCCAGAGACTCTAAAGATTCTTTAGAACACAGTTTGAGATTTGTGAAACCTTAATTCTATTTGTGAAAATACAAAAAAGGAAGATTTTGCTGCTTTTTTTTTTACATCTAGACCACATAAAACCAGGTCCTAATCTAAAACCCTAAACATCTAAAAATGTTTGGTTTTTGTGACCAGTTAGACTCATTAAGGCCATTGTTTCCCTTTATAAGTGCAAGTGGATTGGAGTCTTTCAGAGCCTGTCACAGTTCCAGATCATACCAGTGTAAAGCTATATGTACATTAGTAGTTATGTCAAAAAAAGTATAAACAGCATTAATATCAAAACTTGCTAAACATGCTCATGTCTTTATTATATTTGTGTTGCAAAGGTCATGCCACAGTCTGACAAGCATAACTAGTTTAAGAATTCAAAATGTAGCCCCCACTTCAATCCATAAAGCATTCCAAATACAAATCATGTGCAGTGCTCATTAGTAGCCGTCATCCCATGCAGTAAATACACTGGGACCCCAGCAAGGCAGCGTTACACTGGTGAGTTCATGTGAAAGGATTTCAGGAGCCTTTTTGCTTCATTTACATTATTGTAGTGGTTTGAGTAAGAGTACTTTTTAGAAACTCTAACAATGTATTTTTGAAAATGTATGAAACTAAAACAAGTCTCCATACCTGTTAAATAACAAACTAACTTTCTACGAATACATTCAAGATGTTTTTTAAGATAGACTATATAGATGTTCTGAAGCCACTGTGGCCTCAGGATGCTTCAGATGATTCAATAGCTTTAGCCAATGAGCTGCTGGGTCAGGTGAGGCTGCAGCAGCTCTGTGCCCTGATGTGAGCTATCTGTCTTTAGTGGTGTTCTACGGCTCTGTGCCTGTTAGCATGTTAGCCTAGCTCCTGCTGGGGGACAGGCCCTGCAGTTTGTGATGGACTCTTACCGCTGATGCACTGGCAGAAAGAACATCATTGCGAGGCCTGGTCTCCTGAAAAGCAGGTGCAGCCTACCAACAAGAGCAGGGAGGAGGAGACACATGTTGGCACAGTCATGCATTACAATCATAAAGCAGAACAACAACAACAGTTAGCCAAAAGCAAAGCAGCATGAGCAGAACACTGAGAACACGCTGTGGGGTCTCATAGCAACGCGGTGCAAATTATTTATGACTGGATCATTTATGAATTGCTGTTAAAGCATAAACAGTTAGAATTAGGGATGTAACGATACCAAAAACTCACGGTACGATAATATCGCGATAACAAGTCCACGGTACGGTATTTATCGCGATATTGAATAATATAGAAAAAAAAAATTCAAATTTTTTTTTCAATACAAATTTTTTTTACTCGGGAAATGTTTCTTTATTACATAATAAATCTGATTTGTACAGCATTTTAGTAGGATAGCAGTATTTTAAAGTGTAAACAAAGTGACAGTAACAGACTGGAACAAGAAAACCAGTGTTTTTGTACCTATAGTACTACCAAACAAAGTAGGCATTTTCTTTGTGCCACTGCATCTCACACATAAACAAGGACATTTAATAATCAGACCCTGCAATAAAATAAATCAAGTTTCACTTTAGTTTTTCAAGTAACTCAACTCAAACTCACTAAGTCACTCACTCAGCATCATCAGACAGGTTTTTAGGAATATGAGAATGTCCACATTTCCAGGTATTTATAAGCTGGGATGTTTGGGCATTTACAATATCCCCTGCTCTGGAAAGAACTCTCTCGCTTGGTACTGATGTTGCCGGGACAGCAGTGGTCGCGTTAACCGAATATTTTATTTATCAATGACGGGAAAATCTGAAAGCAGTCTGTCATTTTGACAGATTAGAACAAACTCGGAACAGCGCCAACGTTTCCCCGCAGCGAGGCTCTGGTGTTATGCCGTGTTATGCATGCCCTCCAAAAGGAAATGATATAGTTTCCAAAGCGTACTTTGCCGTACAGATCAATACATGTCTGGGAGGTTTTGCTTTACGCTGTGTGCGCTGTGTACGCTGTGTGCGCTCCCGCGAGGTGCATGCTTCTCGTTACATCCCTAGTTAGAATGCTTTAGTAAGTTTTGCTTTAACTTGAATAAAATGATCCTGTGAGGATAATAAGTTCATTTGAAGCAGACTCAGGGTTTGGGAGAAATAGGACCCAAATGCAGTAAAAGGACTAAAAGGTCAGGTAACAAAAAGCTAGCTTTTTAAAAAGCACTGAAATCTCCCTTTTTTTAATTTTCACAAATAGAATTAAGGTTTCACAAATCTCAAACTGTGTTATAAAGAATCTTTAGAGTCTCTGGGATAATCCAGTCCAGATTTGATGAGTCTAGGTCTAGTGGTTTTAGATCAGGACCTGGTTTTATGTGGACTAGATGTAAAAAAAAAAGCAGCAAAATCTTCCTTTTTTGTATTTTCACTAGGGCTGTCAGTCGATTACAATATTTAATCTCATGATTGTCCATAGTTAATCGCAAATTAATCTCACATTTTTGATCTGTTCTAAATGTACCTTAGAGGAATATTTTTCAAGTTTTTAATACTCTTATCAACATATGAGTGGACAAATATGCTTTATGCTAATGTTTATTATCATTTGAACAATGACAAATATTCTCATGAATATTAAACACAATAACCTGTGTGTGTGTGTGTTGTTAACCTGTGTGTGTGTGTGTGTGTGTGTGTGTGTGTGTGTGTGTGTGTGTGTGTGTGTGTGTGTGTGTGTGTGTGTGTGTGTGTGTGTGGTGTGTGTGTGTGTGTGTGTGGTGTGTGTGTGTGTGTGTGTGTGTGTGTGTGTGTGTGTGTGTGTGTGTGTGTGGTGTGTGTGTGTGTGTGTGTGTGTGTGTGTGTGTGTGTGTGTGTGTGTGTGTGTGTGTGTGTGTGTGTGTGTGTGTGTGTGTGTGTGTGTGTGTGTGTGTGTGTGTGTGTGTGTGTGTGTGTGTGTGTGTGTGTGTGTGGAGAGACGCTGCAATCATGTTGCGCTATCCGTGCTGACTGAGCGTGCTGACTTCTCGTACAATGTCCCACTGTCTGGCTTCCTGCATAAAGTCAAGTGCTCGGCGCAGTTGTCGGTGAAATGTCGCTCCTCTGTTTTCATTTAAACAGCTCCTTATATCCGTTAGCGCAGCTAGCTAGCACCAGATGCTAACAACAACAATACACATAAGTAGGGATGCTCCGATCGATCGGTCACCGATCGAGATCAGCCGATACTCACTCTCTACCGATCGATCGGTGCTCTCTAAACATGCCGATCGCGAGAGCCGATCACATGACGTAAAATACATGACACTTTTCTCTGTGTGCGGCAAAACAAGCTCGCCAAAATGGCTTCACCGGTCTGGCATTATTTTAAGGTGTCCGAAAAAGACAGTAAAATAGCGATATATGCAACGTGTGTGAAGCAGAAATCCTGCAGCTCCGCCTGACAGACCGGTGAGCGGAGCGAAACACACACTAAGAATTAGACCTAACACACTTAGCTATTTGATCTACCTCTGGGACAAGCCAAACTAGTTATTATAAATATATGTATTCTTCACTGTCGGGTCACTCATTACTGGATCAGTGAGCTGCATGAGATACTAACAGGCTGTCAGGAGAGGGAGAGAGGGGGAGAGAGAGAGGGAGAGAGGAAAAGAGAGGCTTCCGCTCATTCCTCCCGTGTTATTCTCCAAAGTGAATGTAAACTTGAATAATGTACATCATTTGAATGTAATAATTAAGTTGATTGTTGTTTGTGGAAGCTCCAGTGAATGAGCCCCATGAACTGAGTTTAAACATCACTTTAAATGGAAGATTTAAAGTGATGTTTAAATCTTCCATTTAGGCCCCGCCCACTCGATCGGATCGGCGATCGGCCCCGAAATTGGCGATCGGAGCATCCCTACACGTAAGGTCTCTCTCTCGCTCCCTCGCGCCACACATACACACACTCTCCCGGTCCTCCCGATGGCCAGTCGGTGCCTGCCGGTGAGCGTGGAAGTGTGGTCTGTCACAAGCGGGCGGCAGGAGCGGGGCTGTCAGCATCAGCTTGTAGATGGTATTTTAAACTCGATGCGCTCTGAAACTACGGGGCGGCCGAGGACAAAAAATACACATGCGTTAATCGCGTTAAAATAATTAGTGGCGTTCATTTTGTTTTGCATTAACGCGTTAACTTAACAGCCCTAATTTTCACAAATAGAATTAAGGTTTCACAAATCTCAAACTGTGTTATAAAGAATCTTTAGAGTCTCTGGGATAATCCAGTCCAAATAAATTGGCTATGCAGCGATTTAAGAGGTTGAAACACGGAGGATTGTTCGCTCAGCGCTGTAAATTAAATTTCCCTTAACTTTCCCCTTAACTGCCGAATCGGATGCTCTGAATCGGAAGCCAACTTCAGTGTCGTCAACACTATCCATCCATCTTCACTCTCTCTTCTCTCTCTCTCTCTCTCTCTCTCTCTCTCTCTCTCTCTCTCTCTCTCTCTCTCTCTCTCTACTAGGGGTGTAACAGTTCACAAATATTTCGGTTCGGTACGTACCTCGGTTTTTAGGTCACGGTTCGGTACGTTTTCGGTACAGCAGAAAAATTATCACAAAACATAAAATATTTTTTTGGGGTTTTTAATTATTATTAAACTGTGAATCATATATTCACTCAAATAAATACAAAATAAAATAAACATTAAGGTGCAGCATTTCAATGAACTGAAATAATCTGTACTGTACTAGTAATCCCCTAAGCAGCCAGCTTGACATTAGGACTTGCTTGTCATTGTATTTTCATGTTGTTTAAATAAAAATGAACTTGTCCACATTGCTGCTGAAAGGGCAGATCTGCTGGCACTAACAATGTCTCCTGCTGTGGAGAACACCCTCTCTAGGGACAGAGGTAGCAGACACAGCCAGGTAGCGCTTTGCTAACATGGCAACATAAGGATACTTGGCTCGGTCTGAACTCTCTGCGAGTGGTGGAGGCTTACATGCTAGTGGGAGTTGGGTTTGCACTTCAGTCTTTTTTCTTTTGGTACCGGTGATATTCACGTTCGGTGATGCCTTTTCAAATGAGTGTGTAAGTGTGATGTATTGCCAGCCGCGTAACCAATGTTAGTTGAACAATGCCGACAAACAGCTTTGGTTCGGTCCACCTGTCTTTGTCCGTCATCCTTGTACGTAACTGCGAAACCAAAATGTTCCCAAACCGGAGACTTCAATGATGCTGGAGGATTTTCGACAGTTCCTCAAATTACTGACTACATTTGAACGCATCCCTGTGACCAGCTCTCATAGTATGCCTCTCGTCCAATTAAATGACTTAGTCGCTCTATGACGCGTTGAACCCAATGTGAGCAAATTACTCTGAATGCTGCGACGCAGCACCTGAGATTACTTCCAAAAAGTTGTTCACGTTCTCAATTGTTTACGTTTAACGTTATATTAGTTCGTTCCTTCGGTTCGGTACACACGTGTACCGAACCGAAGGGCCCGTACCGAATAATTTGAGTACGAATATGTATACCGTTACACCCCTACTATCTATCTCTCTATCTATCTATCTATCTATCTATCTATCTATCTATCTATCTATCTATGGAGCAGGTCATGTTCTGGATGGTCTTCAGGTGTTAGCAGCTTGTTGTCTCTGTGTTATAGAAGAGTCTTCCACCTGTGCGCAACATAGACTACAAAACAAAAATGAGGGAAAGAAAGAAGAAGAAGAAGAAGAAGGAGCCAATGAGCAACGGAGACGCCAATGCAGGGGAGTCAAACGACGCCTCCAGGATCAAAGCATACGACTATAAATCATGGGACAAGTTTGACGTGGTAGCTAAAGCATCCTAATGAAATCTCAAATGGTCTGGTGAGGTCATAGAGTAGTTCACTCAGTATCCTTCTTCTGTGGTGGCAGGACCAGGCTCTGGCAGAGATGGATAAGGAGGAAAGTCCTGCAGAGTCCAATGAGTCGGACTCTGAGTCGGAAGCTGACCGGGACAAAATGCTGGCTGAGAAAGAAAAGGTAAGCATGGCAATAAAAAAACAGGTGAAGAGAAGAAGACTGTTTCCTGAAGCAGATTATACTTGTGTTGTCAGGGTAACGCGTTTTTCAAAGAGGGAAAGTACAACGATGCTGTGGAGTGTTACACCAGGGGGATGGCTGCAGACCCCTACAACCCTGTGCTGCCTACCAACAGAGCCACCGCCTTCTTCAGACTGAACAAGTGAAAAGCATAGACAATAACAATATCAAGGCTTCTGTTTTGCACACACCGTGTGTATGTAACAGCATGCAGCCTGTCTGTGTTGTTCTGAAAGAGTGTGTTCCCCCAGGTATGCTGTGGCAGAGTCCGACTGCAACCTGGCCATCGCTCTGGACAGCAACTACTTCAGAGCGTATGCTCGGAGAGGAGCAGCGCGGGCTGCCCTGAAGAAATATGAATGTGCATTAGAAGGTGATCAACTGTTCAAAGGATCAGGCCGTCTGTTGTGCACACTGAGGTCACAATGTGAATATGTTTCTGTATAGATTACGAGATGGTTCTCAAGCTCCACCCAGGGAACGTGGAGGCACAGAATGAAGTGAAACATATCACAGAGGTGAGCGTCAAAGCATCATTTCAGGGTTCAGCCTCATTTCTCAAGTCCTCTTCTCTTTATCTCCTCACTATCATTGGCTGCTTTCAGACTCTCCGACATCAGGCGCCTGCCGTCCTGAGTGAAGCCACACAGGAGGCCCCCACAGTGGCCCCGGAGCAGCAGGGAGGACAGGAGGAGGGGAGGAGACGAGAGGAGGAGGAGGAGCAGCAGAAGCGACAGGAGGCGGCTGTACAAAAGGACAGGGTAAGCTTTGCCACATGTTGGGGGCTAATAGGAAACATATGGAAAAGTGTCCATGTGAGGAGAAGTTGTATGGTTCCAGACATTTTCATTCGGCCATTTCATTTGTCACTTTTAGAACTATTGCTTTAGGTTAAGAAGAGTGTATGGTTTTGTTCTCATCATAAGAAGTAGGAAGTTTCCAGATGATGTGATGCTGTTTCCATGGATTCTGATGTTCTTTGAACAGGAAGTAATGGAGCCGTGTTCATTTTGAAGTGTTCTGACTGTGCCTTTCAGGGGAATGCTTATTTCAAGGAGGGGAAGTACGAAGCGGCCGTGGAGTGCTACAGCAGAGGCATGGAGGCGGACAGCCTGAACGTGCTGCTGCCCGCCAACAGAGCCATGGCCTTCCTCAAGCTGGAGAGGTGAGCACAGCTTGTGCTTCTGCACGCACTTTCTGTTTAGAGTCAAAACTAAAACCTTGCATATTGTTTTGTGGTGTTTGCTGCAGGTATAAGGAGGCGGAGGAGGACTGCACCAAAGCCCTTTCTCTGGATAGAACCTACACTAAGGCTTTCGCCCGCCGGGCCACTGCCAGAGTGGCTCTAGGGAAGCTGCAGGAGGCCAGACAAGGTGCTGTGCAGTGTGCACTACACTGTGCTGCAGGCAAACAGCAGCAGCTCACTACAGGAATACACTGTATATAGGGCCGATACATGATGTTATGGCGCGTTTCCACTACAGCGCGGAGCCCCGTTTAAGAGGGCTGTGACGTCAGCGGCCCGTTTTTGGTTGCGTTTCCACTTGGCCTAGTTCCGGCTAGCGGGTCCTAATTCACAGTTTTTCTGGCCCCATAAAATCGGGGTTCTAGGGCCAGGAACAACCAGGCTGTGACGTCACTCTCGACTGCTGATTGGTCAGAGAGAATCGTCGCATATAAATATATATATAGCGAAGCTTGCAGCATTTTTATAAACAGCATTTTTATAATCAGAGGATCAACAAAAATGGCAAAGAAAAGCACACCGTGGTTTGCCGAGGAAGTTACGACGTTCCTACACTTTATTGCAGATGACAAGATCCAGCGGGAGCTCGACGGGACAACTCGCAATATGAAAGTAATTCAGGAGGTCTCTACACTGATGTGCGGAAGCGGTTACCCGAGGACTGTCTTGTAGTGTAGGGAAAAACTGAAAAAGATGAAGAGTGAGTATCGCGTAGTGAAGGACAACAACAAGCTGAGAGCCAGAGCGAGCCAGTCCTAACGAGCGAGCCAGTCCTAACGAGCGAGCCAGAGCGAGCCAGTCCTAACGAGCGAGCCAGTCCTAACGAGGTGAGCCAGTCCTAACGAGGTGAGCCAGTCCTAACGAGGTGAGCCAGTCCTAACGAGCCAGTCCTAATGAGGTGAGCCAGTCCTAACGAGCCAGTCCTAATGAGCGAGCCAGTCCTAACGAAGCGAGCCAGTCCTAACGAGGCGAGCCAGTCCTAACGAGCCAGTCCTAACGAGGTGAGCCAGTCCTAACGAGCCAGTCCTAACGAGCGAGCCAGTCCTAACAAGCGAGCCAGTCCTAACGAGCGAGCCAGTCCTAACGAGCGAGGCCGTGTAGTGGAAACGCGCCATTAGTCTGGGTCTCTTTGGTTTCCATCTTTACTTGTGTGGAAAAGTACGTTTTGTTCTGGTCAGCCCGTTCAAAGATTAGACTGTTTTTTTATTTCGGGACAAGGTTTAACTAAACTTGTAACCATCTTACTAAAGTCATCTTAACTTGAATGAAAGTTAAAACCAGTGTGCGATTGTTTGTGTGAACAGATTTTCAGGAGGTGTTAAAACTGGAACCAGGGAACAAGCAGGCCCTGACCGAGCTGCAGAAACTCTACATGGTATGTTTTCCTCATACAGACGGATGTATACTCCTCTCCTTGGTTTGAACCCCCTCTGGCTTTGAGCATTGATTCTGGAATCCCAAGCTCGTTGACAGGACTCTTTGGCACGTCTCTCAGGTTTCATCCTCACCAGCCTTCTCGTGTGTTTCTTACTGTGTTTCAGGGTGCGGCCCCCAGTGGCCTGCTGCAGACTGCAGACGGCTCACACAGGAGAACCGTGCAGCCCATAGACAAGCCGACACATCTGCAGTCAGCTGTGAGTCTCTCCTGATCCAGCACTGTCTCTGCACGCTGCCACACTGAAGGCAGATTAGTAGAAGTTAATCATTCAACTGTGATCTGACTATATTCCAGGTGAAAGCTGCAGGATAATGTGTGTTTCTTTTTGAAGGTATCCTTTCAATATTGAATGTATCGTAGATCACAGAAGGTTATCTACTGTTCATTTACTGTACATTATTTAGAGGCAGTTCATTTTGGCAGCGATTTAAGATTTATTCTTCAGAAGCAAAATGCTTTAGTTATTCTAGTGTAGGTTTTAATTCATGTTACTCACAATGTCAAGTTTCCGTTTTTTTATTTAGTGTTGCTTCAAATGTCACTTTTAGTCATCAGATTATATCAAATATTTCAGTCTATAGAGTCTAGACCAGGGGTGTCCAACTCAAGGCCCGGGGGCCAAATCCGGCCCGCGACTTCATTTCATGTGGCCCCACAAGAGCTTGCAAAGAATATAATATGTTTATTATACGGTTAAATGCCGCTTTACAGAAGCACATAAACTACATGTCCCACAATGCATCTCAAATTAGACTTTTTGTTCTCGGAATTTGACTTTTTTCTTGAAAATGTCACCTTTTTCTCTTTTTTCAGAATTTGGCTTTTCTTTTTAGATCATTTTGTGACATGCGCACTGAAGAGACTTGCGATTGTTTGCCCTAGACTTCTGCTTTCAGACGTAGTTAAGTATGAAGTTATTACCCTATCCGATAATAATCCAATGCAGAGGCAATAATGTAATATAATACATTATTTTATATATTAAATATTTATATATTTATTCTTATATATAAAACTGGCCCTTTGAGTGCAACCATCATGCTAATGTGGCCCGAGTTGAAATTGAGTTTGACACCCCTGGTATAGACAAAGCCTGTACATTTATTTGACAAGATTTGATCTAATCGTTATCGGATTCAAAAAGTTGAATTACAAAGATGATATGATGAAGCTTTCCTCCTTGTGATCAGCAGTATGGACATTTTACAAGCTAACACATGAATCAAAGAGTAGATGATCTGATAGTCAGTTACCTGACATACTTTTTTGTAGTTCACTCTTCAGTGTACAGCTTTAGCGTTGTTTGTCCAGCAGGTGGCAGGACAGCTAACAATGTAAACATCTGGATTCTCTCATCTGCCTGTTGTGATAGCATTGCTAGCATCTGGTGAAATCAATGAAGCTTTGGACCGATGGTGAACATGTTGTGCTCTTCAGAAGCCTCTGCGCAGGATTGAGATTGAGGAAGTGAGTGGAGAGGTGATGGTGTCTGAGGGGGAGTCAGAAGGGTCCAAGCTCCTCATCAAGGAGGTGATGAAGGAGGCTGAGGACGACTCCTCTCCACTGTCCACCTCACCCAGCGCTAAAGTGATCAAGATGGAGGAGCTAGCAGACGTCCCCTCGCTCCCTGAGAGGTGAGCCCCTGATATAAAGCATTTCAACACAACACTCTCTTACCTGTAGTGCCGTGTTTGAACGTTGTTCTGTTGTGAGTTACATGTGTTTTACATTTTGACTGCAGAGATGTCTCTTTAATGGAATGGAGGCAGATGGCTTGTGGTGCTCAAAGCTTTAGAAAATACATTGTTATTTTTTACATGTAAACGGTTATATTTGTTTATTTGATTGTATTCTATACTGTCATTAGATGTTGTATTTGTTCTTCTATTTACTCCCTGTGTGAACTCTACTACTACTACTTGTCCTATCCTGTGTTTATATCGTATGCCTGTTTGAGTTGCTTCAAAGTCTTTGTAACTGTAGTACAGTTCATTATGGGAAAAATACTTTTAGGGTTTTTAATTCTATGCATATTTAAGTAGACTGTTCTAACTATTTACACTGCAAAAATACCAGAATGCACAGGGCTCAATTTTATCTTATCTTATCCCAAAACTCAACAGCAATCTGTCCGTCCAGAAATCCTTCTCTCCACCACGTCACTGTGCAGAAGGAAGGCGAGTAACCGGCTCATGATTTCTGCAAATAGATATTGCTGTAATGTTGTTTTACTTTTAGCACAAGCTCAGTTCCATCTGCTTTTATGAAATTGCAGAGAAGGCAGACATGTCTGACGCTCAGCAACTCACACCGAAACGTTGTTGAATAGACAATAGACATATATCTATTTCTGATTTTAGAGTGTACGGACAGTACACTGTAGAAATAGAAATATGTCTATTCAATATTCTTTATATCAGGGGCTCAGCACTTTTTTTTCTTTCTTGGAAACAGACCGAGCAGACAGCAGGAAGTGGCTCCTCCTCCTCCGTCAGCAGCTGACCTGCCCCCCCCACCCACCAACAGCTTCCAGCTGGAGGCCGACCTGCGCAAGCTGGGACAGCAGCCGGAGGTCATCTACAGATACCTGAGGGTGAGCTGTCTGTCCCCACTGTCAGGGACTCGCGCTGCTCACTCAACCCTTTGTTATACCCCTCTGAATAAAGTTTCAATGTTTATAATAAATAACCAGACTATGTGCAACCTAAAAGTCAAGATCCCTCTCACAATGTTTGTGTTGAACGAAACTGTGTTCCTTGTTTGTTTCTCGTCATGCAGCAAGTCGAACCGGAGGCCTACGCAAGCATATTCCAAAACTCCCTGGAGCCTGACATTCTCAATCAGATCCTGAACACACTGCATGGGTTCTATATCAAGTAAGTTTACAAATACTGTGTATTAAAACAATAGGTGTAAGCCTGCTCTGGTTCTGTGTTGGTGTGCATTAACGCGGTGTTGTGCAGGCATGAAGAGGCCTCCCTCACGCTGCGGGTCCTCAGCACTCTGGCCAGCCTGCGGCGCTTCGACATGGCCGTCATGTTCCTGTCCTCCCCGGAGAAGAAAGGTTCAGTCTCCTCCATGTGATGTTGCTGATTGCTCGTATCTTTCCTCTCCATCATAGCGATAACGTGCTGTTCTACTGTTCTTCCCCAGTGCTCAAAGAGCTGTTCCACTTCCTGCACCGAGCTGAGCTGGAGGCTCCCTGTGTTGCAGCGCTGCAGAAGAAGTACGGGGTGTGACGCTGATAAAACCTTTCATTTCTTCACTCATTTTTAAAGCCAACTTAATCATTCAGCTTTAGTCTAATCTGGAATGAATGTATATTCAATTTGCTTTCATTCAATTGGCTTGCTGTGATATGAGCCTGTGGGAAAATGACCCTAAATCTCTTCTTTCTCTCCTTACAACACCGCGCTATTAAAAGTTGAAAGTTCACAAATGGTGGTTTATTGTTCTGAACACGGTGTTCAAGCTGATTCAGTGAATACCAGTGTAGTATCCGTTTACTATGTCGTTATGAATGATACCTACATCTGCAACTTGGCTGTCAAAATGAACATATTTCACTTTTTGAAAACTGTTTTCATAAATGTATAACATGTGAAACTGTTGAAAAAGCGAGTCACATATTTACATTTTATAGTGGATTATACCAAAGACAGAAGAGATGTTTATGAACAGGAAGTGTGGATATTGCTTGGTCTCTGTGAGTACTTTATTGTCCTGTTCTGGGGAAAGCAACAAATAAAGGTGTATTGACAGGTGCTTGTGTGTGCAGTGTGCACTGTTGTTGACTCAATCCCTAAGAAGTTCAACTCGTTTTGAACTCAGTGTAACATCATCTCAGATTTGTCACACGGTGATGAATTAGCACCAGGTTATCAGCAAAGGTACAGTAGCTCTTTGTTTATTAAGCAAGATAGTGCATATTGTTTGGCAAGACAAATGGGTACATATTGTGAAATGAGATTAGTGTAATTTAAACCCAACGCAATCCTTTCTCTCTACCTGTTTAATCTTGTTCAGGGTCACAAAGAGGTTGGAACCGTTCCCAGCATGCATTGTCCTAAATCCAGGGCGCCAGTCCATCACCGTCAGTGCGCAGTGTTGAGTAAATACAGCGACACACGTACGTTTAGTGTCAATAATAAGAAGATTACCAACTCTAATTTGGGGTCCACAGAGCGGTCAGGAGGAAAGCAGGGGCTCCTCAGGGTCTCAGCATCCACACCACTGAGGATCTGCAGGGAAAACCACACGGATTAGAATCAAACCACAGCCACATACTACGGCACAATTCCAATCAGGTCCCAACACCCAAATACTACGGCACAATTCCAATCAGGCCCCAACACCCTCTCTCTATCCACTTTCAATCCCATGGCATAGAGGGCCGGCCATGAAAAGTGCGTCCCAAACCAACTAGTGGGGAATGGAAGATGGTTATAAGACCCCCACCCCCACCCCAACAGTAGCTCTTCCTGACCATGTCATGGGACCAGAGGTGGAAGGATACTCAGATGAGGTAGGAAGTAACTGAGTGCATTTACTCAAGTACTTTACCTAACAACAATTTTGAGGTACTTGTACCTAACTTGAGTATTTTACATGTTATGCTGCTTTGTACTTCTACTCCACTACAGTTCAGAGGTTAATCATGTGGTTTTACTCCACTACATGTATTCAACGGCTTTAGCTACTTTCAACAATGCATCTCTAAAAATTCAAAGACAGTTCAAGTGGAAACACTTTTTAAGTCACAAAAGAGGCAAATTATTTGAATGTTTTACAAAAGTCGAAAATGCTACTTGATGTAACAATATTATCTAGAAATGTCACATATATAAATATAATTACAAACACACATAAAGGCAATATCTATGCACAATTAGTACTTTTATTTTGTATACTTTAAGTACATTTTGCTTATAATACTTATGTCCTTTTTCTTAAGTAAGATTTTGAATGCAGGACTTATAATTGTAATGAAGTAGTTTGAAAATGATGTATTGGTACTTTTACTCAAGTAAAGCATCTGAATCCACCACTGAGTGAAAGTAGCAATACTAACTTGTTACAAGTGAAGTTCCTGCATTTCAAATTGTAATTATGTAAAAGTGAAAAAGAACTAGCATCAAAATATAGTTAAAGTAGCGACAGTAAAAGTAGTCATTGTGCAGATTGGTCCATTTCAGAATAATATATTATATGATTATAATTATTGATGCATTCATGTGTTCATTATTTCAAAGTTACTCTTGGTTAAAGTAGGGTTTATTTGACTTACTTTATATAATGCTGGGCAGCTTAGCCTATAATAATATATAATAATTAACTAGTTGATTTATATTTTGTATTACTAATCTAAATCTGCAAGTTACTAGTAACTAAAGTAAACTAAAGCTGTAAAATAGTGGAGTAAAAAGTACATTTGCCTACAAAAAGTAGTGGAGTTAAAATATGAAGTAGCATAATGTTATGATTCTCAAGTGGAGTACAAGTAGATGTACATGTACATGTTTCTACTTAATTGAAGTACTTCAGTAAATGTACTTAAAGTTATATAAAACACTTCACAAGAATATACATTTGATTTGGGATCAATCCATTTTGAATACTCCTGAGCCAATTGTATTTTGAAGTCTACTAACTGGGACTGTTGCAATAACAAAGAATGTCATCAAATGGATTAGATGTGCTAAAAAAGAAGAAATGCTATCCAATGAGCTTTGGCAAAGGAAGTTGGTCCCAAAATACAATTTAGAGCAGGGTGCATAATGCAGCTGTGATGGTGCCTACAGAGGGAGTTCAACCCATCATGGAGTGAAAAGGCTGGATTGGAATTTGGCCGATGTCTAAATGCACGCCGGGACAGCTTACCTGACACACTGAGCGTCTCGTTGGTCGTAGCCGTGTTCCCAGTGAACGTGTTCTGAGCCTGGCAGCTGATGGACTCTTCAGAGATGTAGCGGTTCACCGTAATGTCAATCACACTACCCGTCATAGTCTTCCCGTACACCGTCCACTGGAAGCTGCAGGAAGGAGAGCAGTCCGCTGAGCACGTCAAGGTCGCCGTGACCCCGATCTCAAGAGAGGCTGGCCCTTCGATGACCACGTTCTTCGGTCCATCTGCAAGAGAAGACACACAAATGCAAGATAAGTCGGCTAAAGTGCACATAACCTGGAGAGAGCATGCCTTGATATCTGCTTACCAGAAACCCCCACGGTGATCTCAGCTGTTAAGTTTTGTTTTGTTGCTGGATTCAAGGCCACACAGGTGAGGGGGGTCGTGTATGGAGGTGCTACAGGTGTGAAGGATATGGAGCTATTTGTAGCCAGGAGCAAACCGCCGTAAAACCAGCTGATGGAGCAGACGGGGTAGCAGGTGGTCACACATTGCAGCTCTATGGTGGATCCAGGCTGAGCGTACATCAGCCCCCCCACAGGCCCTCCATAAGGATTCAATATACTTACAGCATCTGGCCCATCTGGAAAATAAAACACAACTCAAATACGCAGTAAGGATTGAGTAGTCAACACATCCAGTACCCTCAAGTGATAGTTCAGATGTTTTAAGGCGGGGGTTGCCCATAGTCAGTGTATGACCTACAGTCCATGGCGGACGGCACACCCCCGTTTAAAGAAGCAGAAGGGAGCTACAGCATGGAAGCAGCAGCAAAACATATTTCAGCCCTCTTAAAGAAAGAATTTCCGTCTCGGTATCAGTTTAAGTATAGATATATTTTGAATATTTACCTCGCCGTCAGACAGCCCTTACCGACAGGGAACTGAGCTGTAATATCCATCTGTGCCATAACAATGCAGTTCTGTTAAAGGTCCCGTGTCATGCTTTTCCGGTTATTACCCGTCCCCTTGTGTTATGTAGCTTTTTCTGCATGTAACCGGTCTGCAGAGTCACAAACCCTCAAAGTACACCCTGTAGCGAGTAAAACTCTAACACAGAAAATACCTGTCTATGCTGCCCCAGAACGCCTCGTTGGACATTTCTATTTTTCCATTTTTTTCTTCCTGGTCTAAGTGACGTAACGACGACCAAATGGACCAATCCGTGGAGCTCCTCACACAAACACACTCACTCAGCCTTATCTTTTCTCAGGCTGTGAGTGTGTGGCGAACAGCCTGACTGTGAGTGTGTGTGTGCTCAGGCTGAGTTCCGCGATGTCTCGCTGTCTCGCAGACCCCACGCAGCAACCAGGAAACGACCCCAGTAATCCAGCTCACACTGTCCGCTCCTCGCAGCAGCGAGCCCCGCAACGTCCCGCAAACACGGCACCCAGACCCCACGCAGCATTCTCATCTGTTTGTCATTACTGGTGTCACTTTCTGGTTGCTAACAAACGCCATTGTAACACATAATCACTGATGTTCCGCTGTAACCGTGGTGGACTCATCAGAACAGAGTGGGCGAGCTGACCAATCAGAGCACAGTGGAATCACAGGGAGGGGGCAGGAGCTCCAACAAGCCGTTTAGGACAGAGAGTGAATACACATACTATACAGAGATGCTGTCTGAGAAACCAATGTGAGTTTGGAACATTGAACAATGTAAATCTATTCTAGTATACCTCAACAATGGAATTATGATCAGTAGAAATGGCCATGACATGGGACCTTTAAGTGTTTCCAGTCTACCACTGCCTGATGGGACTTTGTGTTATTGTGGGACTTTGGTTTGTTCCGGTCCACAGAGGTGGAAGAAATACTCAGATCTTGTACTTGAGTAAAAGTAGAAGTACCAGAGTGTAGGAATACTCTGTTACAAGTAAAAGTCCTGCATTCAAAATGTTACTCAAGTAAAAGTAAGTATTAGCATAAAAATATACTTAAAGTACCAAAAGTAAAAGTAGTCGTTCTGCAGATTGGTCAAAGTGTTATCAAAGCTGGTAGCTTGTGCATGTTACTGTAGTCTGATTTAAGTGTTGATTATATATATCAAATCATTAATCCAAATCAAAGTAATTAAAGGTATTAAATACATGTAGTGGAGTACACCATTCACTCTGAACTGTATCAAATAATCAAAGTCTGGTGTTTTGGCAAAAGCAAAACTAACCAATTAAGTTATCAAGATCTGTCTCATTGTAATTGTATCGTGCACTTAAACTGATATTAAAGGTTTTCTTTGAAGACCTTTTTTTCAGGTAGCTAATAATAGTATGCATTGCTGCTGTCCCTATCCAAACGGCATTGCTTTGCTCCTGGGCTGGCACTCTGTCTCAGAAATATGTCAACATCTTGGGTAGGCTATATTGAGATGAAAATAGTAATACAACTCTCATGAATTGAACATCAACAGCTAGCCTGGCTCTCACTGATTCCAACCAGAAATAACAGTGGGTAGGATAACAGGAGTATTTGTACTCACAGTTAATTTGCATCAGGTAGCCAATAGATAAGATGGGTGGTCCATCCTCTACCACCACACATTGGTAAACTCCTCCATCTGCTCGGAAGAGGGAGCTGAAGGTGATGGTGGTGTTGTCAGGGGAGAGGTGCACTCTTTCCCTGGCTGGCATTTTCTGTTTGTTCTTGAGCCATGTGATGGTGGCTGGCTCCTGAGGGCCCACACACTGCAGAGAGAAGAGCTCCCCTGCAACCGGGGGGGCCTGTGTGGTGGGACGCACTGAGAATAGGTCTGTGCAGAGAAATTAAAATATCAAGTGACAGAAAAAGGATTAACATGCATTAACATTATGGCTCTTACACCAGGACACAGTGGCAGACTTTAGACTTCATTACTTCATCATGTTTAATCTAAGATATGGGCATCAAAAGGGACAACTTTAGCAAGGTCCCAAGTCCACCAGTACCAAACATATTATTACTCTTATAAAAATCAGTGCGAGCAATATGATGGACTCACCAATGACAGTGAGGTTCACAGTGAGGCTGACTGTGGCGTTAGATAATGTGTTTACAGCCTCACAGGTCAGAGGCTCAGATTTAAAGAAGTCATTAAAGGTGATCTCCAGGCGTTTGGAAAACGTTTTATTTTCAGCTGAATCCAAAATGGGTATCTCAATGTTGTCTCCTTGGAAAGTCTCCCCCATGTACTTCCATACAATGTAGCAGGATGGGTAGCATGCAGCATAGCATGAGAACGTGTACTGTTGTCCCAGTGTCACTGTCCTGTTACCAACAATGCTCATGTCAGATATGCCTGAAAAGGAGATTGAGAATAAAACATTTGTATTAGAACTCGCTAACAGTTCAACTAAGTCAGGGGTGCCCAAACTGTGGCCCGTGGTCTATTTTGAATTGGCCCTCAGCAAATTCTAAAAGCATGATAACATTTGTCCCACAAAGGAAATGTGTGCTTATCTTATATTGTACTTCTATAATATATATGTAAACACGAGTTAATAAGCACACTTTTCAAATAAATTCAGCTCAATAATTTATTTGCATAACCAGCTTGACATATTCCCTTCCTGTTCCCCTTTTTATAATCAATCTGAGGCTGCTGGATGAGCTGCCTCTGTTTGTAACTAAATACAATGAAACCCTCTGGAGAGCTTTGATGTAGGCTGTGTTTTCCTTAAAGCATATTCAAGTATCAAGAATAATTTCATTTATTTGATGGATTGAGCTAATTTATATAACTAAACTTATGAAGCAATATACCTCACCTCTATGAGGGGCCCAGCCCTTCGTATGTGGCCCTCAGTGAGAAACGTTTGGACACCCCTGAGCTAAGTGCTGCTACTGTGAAGAATGTTATATTGTCTCTGTAAAAATCTATAGGATTTGAAATTCTCATAAGAGGTTCATTTCTTTCACATACTTGGCACGGGCAGCTGCAGAGTCTTACTGATGCAAAACACATCATATATATTATTCTGAAAAGGAGCAATCTGCACAATGACTACTTTAAGTATATATTTTCAAGCTGATACTTTTGTACTTTTACTTGAGGAACATTCTGATTGCAGTACTTGTACTTGTAACAGAATATTCCTACACTCTGGTACTTTCCTTAGGTACAAGATCTGAGTACTTTTTCCATCTCTGCCAGTAACAGAAATGGATTTCAACCAGTTTAACTGACTTCCATCATGTAACACATATTCCAAAGTGAAATAACTGGTTGAATGGTATTTCTAATGTTTGTTGCTTATTTGTAGTAATTCTTATTCACGCTAGGTTCTTTCACATACTTGCAACAGGCAGTGATAGAGAGCTGGAGATGTAGAGATGTGAGACGGTGTCCTGAGCCGTACAGGTCAGAGTCTCAAACACGTTATTAACAGATGTAGACGGGGTGACAGAAATGGTGTTTCCTTGAGCAGTGTTTATCATCAGCCCCTCCTCAGTGAGCGTCCAGGAGTAGCTACAGGAGGAGTAGCAGTAAGCAGAACAGCTGAAGTTAGACGCAACTCCTGCAGTCAGGAAGCCTGGACCGCTGATCTGGATGTTTGTTGGTCCAGCTGAAAAGTTGGAAGCGGGTTTAAAAATATATATTATATCATACAAAACGTATGAGCTTGATATAATATATATTTTTTGAAATTACCTATCACTTGAATTGTCTCTTCGCCGGCGAGTTCGACTCCTATCAAAGGGTTGACTGCTGTGCAGGTCAGGAGTTGTGGGGGGATCAGCTCCTCAATTTGCAGGCTGAAATGGGGGCCATGGGAGGTGACGTTACCCCAGGTCCAGGTCAGCAGGCAGGCTGGGTAGCAGTCCACTGAGCAGTTGAAATGATACAGCACTCCTACAGTCAGTATGTCCCCCCCGCTGATCCCCACTCCATATGGTCCGTCTGCAGGTCGAGGTAGATAGAAGAGGTTGACATTTCATTTTTTTTATTCAAGAAGAAAACACATTTTGCATATTATACTGTAAGTAATATATAATAATAAATGAATTATACTGGAAAATAAGTTTGAATGGTAACTGTTACTCATGTGTGGCTTGCACAATAACAAACATTATTATTGGGTTGGAATGCAGATGGGTGACCCAGCAGACTGTTGGAGGCAGAGGAGGAGATCTGCTCAGGGATGCATCTTCTTTTTGACTTTGAAGTCATTCTGCAGGTTACTTTAATCTGTGACCTCCCTGTGCACAAGACTGAAGTCACGAGAAGCTCCTATATCTCCTGTTCTATGTCACAAGGGAGATGTGTAGTACAGCTTTAGCAGTCAGTGAAGTTTAGGCACCTCTGAACGGGAGTGATCAATTTACCTTCTAATATCTTCTCATCATTTCTGGGTAATGACAAAGCTAATAAGACTACAAAGAAAAATGGCCACCACGAGTCCCATGCATATTGGGGGGTTGGGTGTGTCCTAAGGGACTGGGAGACTAATGAAGAAGCTTGGAGTCAAAGAGCCAGTTGAGTGAGTGTGGGCATCTGGTCATTTCCTGAACGCCCACACATGTCAGGTTCAGAAGACTGAAGGGTTTACAAACACAAACCAGCTTAGGAATAAACAGAAAGAACTTGAAGAAGGGGCTAGTCAACCTTATGGGTTGCCATCACAACGGTGACCAAAAACCAGATGAGTAGCTGAGGATAGATGGATTGCGATGTCAAAACGGTCAAAATAAAAGTCTTATTGCCGCAAAATTATGGAAGAGTGAAAATCCTTTACAGGACTTGCTGCATCAGCATAAAGGCCAAGAGTAATCTGCAACATGGATATATGAGTGTCATTTTAAGCATGCTCCTATGAGGACGATCTTCTTCTGTCTACCTTAAGGGCAGAACATATTTCTTGCTGTCTTTCATTGTTCAGATTTTTACAGCCATTTAACATCTTCATTGTTTTGTGTTTGATTTAAATAGTATTTTCAGTCGGACACTATGCTCTGTGGCATGATGAGGTCACTGTGATGACCCGTATACTCACAGATTACTTGCATCTGGTAGCCAACAGACTGAATGGGGGGCCCCCTGTCTGCCACCACACAATGGTATAAGCCATCATCAGTATGCAGGAGAGGATTGAATGTCATTGTGCTGTTGTCAGAGGAGAAGAGCACTCTTTCAGATGCTGGCATTGGGAGTTTGTTCCAAAGCCATGTGATGGAGGCGGGGTTCTGAGGGCCCACACACTGCAGAGAGAAGGGCCTTTCTCCCGTTGGTAGGCCCGCAGAGGAGGGATGCACTGAGATGGGGTCTGTGCAGAGAGAATATTCACATCACAAATTATCAGCATGAAGGACGTCATTACTTTGTAATTAAAAATTAGGAGCAATATGACTCACCGATGACAGTGAGGTTCTTAACGGTGGTGCTAATGCTGTGAGATATAATGTTGGTAGCCTCACAGGTCAGAGGCTCAATTTTGGTGTAGTCATTAAAGGTGATCTCAAGGTGACAGGCAATTGTCTTGTCCCCCTGATGATAGATGGGTATCTGGACTTGTTTACCTTCGTAAGTCTTTCCCATGTACTTCCATACAATGTTGCAGGATGGGTAGCATGCAGCATAGCATGTGAATATGTACGATTTCCCCATTATCACTGTACTGTCACCAACGATGCTGATGTGAGATATACCTAAAAAAGAGTTTGAGAAAAAGGATTCAATCAAGTAATCGAAGATCTTCCATGCGCTGCATTTTAAAGATTGTTTGACTGCATCCATATCTAGCTTTATTGTTTTTTGGGTTAAACCACTGGAATGTTATTGTGACACAGGCTAACATTTTGTTACAGCGGCACATGTCAGAGTGAGTCAGTGAAGTCAGTGAAATGACTCAGGGATGTCAGCTTCCCAGCAAAACGTACGGGAAAGTTAGCTAAGATTGGCTAACATTAGTTTAAATAAGCTAACATTAGCTAACATTAGTTTACATTAACAAACATTAATCTGAAGGACCAAATGTAATTTATAGCGGTCAAGTATTTGAAAATGGAACATAATGGTGATAAAGAACAGATGCTACTTGTACTTCTACTCCACTACAATTCAGAGGTAAATACTTTCACTACATTGATTTCCTTACTTTAGTTACTGTGCAGATTTTGTTTAATGATGTGAAATATAATCAAGTGTTAAATCAGACTTTAGTTCCACCTGGAGTAAATCCACCAGCTACCCTGCAGTATACAAAGTCATTCAAACTAGCTGCACCTTTACCAGCTTTGAGAACACTTTCATGATCAATCATTATAAAACATATCATATATATTATTCTGAAATGGACCAATCTGCACAACGACTACTATATTTGGATGATAATACTTTTCTACTTTTACTTGAGGAACATTCTGATTGCAGTACTTGTACTTAACAGAATATTCCTACACTCTGATACTTTACTTAAGTACAAGATCTGAGTACTTTTTCCATCTCTGCCAGTAACAGAAATGGATTTCAACCAGTTTAACTGACTTCCATCATGTAACACATATTCCAAAGCTAAATAACTAGTTGAGTGGTATTTCTAATGTGTGTTGCTTATTTGTGGTAATTCTTATTCACGCTAGGTTCTTTCACATACTTGCGACAGGCAGTGATAGAGAGCTGGAGATGTAGAGATGTGAGACGGTGTCCATGGCCTCACAAATCAGATTTTCTTCCTGCACGGTGTCGGCGTATGGAGTGACAGAAATGTTGCTGCCTTGTGCCTTGCTGAGCGTCTGCCCTTCCCAGAACACAGTCCAGGAGAAGCTGCATGCGGGGTAGCAGCTGGCTGAGCAGATGAAGATGGACTCCGCTCCATAGGTCAGATAGGTTGGACCACTGATCTGGATGTTTGATGGCCCCGCTGGAACGTTTGGAAATATATTAGAAGGGAGTTCTACTGAGGGAATTCATGAATTAGAATTCACTTTGGTTATTCATACCTGCCACCTGCAGCGTTTTTTGGACAGTGGACGAGTCCCCTGTTTCAGAGTTGACCACAGTGCAGGACAGGGTCTGTGTTGGTACCACGTGCAGCAGCTGGAAGCTCAGCTCGGGCCCCTGAGAGGTCACATTACCCCGGGTCCAGGTGTACTTGCAGTCCGGATAGCAAAAAGCTATGCACTGGAAATCATACGGGATTCCCACTGTCACAACATTCACCCCCACGATCTGCACCGAGAACGGCCCGTCTGCAGGAGCAACAGACAACACTTCCTCCTTTAGTTCCAATAGCAAGACATGAAGTAAACTGAATCCTATGAATTCGACTGTCAGATACGGCACAATATGATAATCAGAAAAACCTTTAAAGATAGCATTTATGGATAAGAATCAGAAATAAAAGGATCTTACACGAGCTTCCCCCCACAGCTCCACTCCACTCAGTTTCACTGGCAGAAAAATCTTGGAGGTGAGAAAAGAGAATACATGAAAAAAACTGTATGCAGCTCATCAACTCTGCCGACAAAACAGATTCATACAAAATAATTTCCAATGTAGTCAATCAGAGGTTTTCAAATGTTTTCATTCAAAGGGCCCGCACAGGAAAGAAGTGTGTATATATTTTGGAGTGATTAGAATGAGTCTATTAGTACCATAGAAAAAACACAAGTAAAATATTTGTAATGTTATAAAATATGTGCACCGTCTCAACACAGAATACCCATAGAACATTGACATTGGCATCAATTCAGATAGCAGCACTGCACTTCACTGCAAAACATATGTTATATTAAGAGTTACATTGAGACATCTTTGAATAAACATTTCTCAGACACCCTAGCAGAGTGCGTACTCTGAGAATAATTTTAAAATGATCAGTATTTAACTGCAGAAATGCAGATTGACGAGCAGATGAAGATCAGCAGGGCCTCTTACCTGCCAGGCAGGTGAGCAGGAGCAGGCAGGCGGAGAGCGGATCCATGATGCTGTACACTGAGCGACTGTCCACACACCTTTAACCTCACACACTCTTATAGTTCATGGTGGAAGAGGTCATGCCCACTGTTATCACGAGCTCTTTCAAACACGGACAACAAATGAGCAAATGTTACGGGCAGAGGCGTGCAGGTTATCAGCTGCCTCTGTTCTCCGCTCAGGGTGTGTGATCTTGTGGTTTTGTCTTCTGTAGGCTGTGGTTTCCTTTGTCCCTGTACACTTGGTTCAGGTCAGATAATGTTGTTCTGTCTGTTTTTCATATCTGCCTGCGCCACAGGCAATCAAATTCCTGGCTGGTAAAGATTCTAAACTCAATTTATCACAGCATCTACAAGTCCAGCTGCCTGCCAGATCTGATATGTGTTGGTGTTTTATTGTGTGGTTATGTTAATGTATTACTTTTTTACTAACACCACTAACGGTTTTGTCTTTTTGTTGATTTGATTGTAACATATTGCATTTTATTTTTCACAAACTACAGATCATTTATGAAAACTATGCAAAAAATCTAAACCAGCATTAATGATTTCTGGCCATTTCTGGGAAGGTTCATATATATAATAGAAAGTGGTGTTTCTCGATAAAGGTCCACCGTCACTCTCTTTTGAATTCGTATTTGATTTTATTCTAACTGAAAAGGTTAACCCCTGCCCTCTATATTAAAAGACCACAAGAACAGAGTAAACTTTGACCTGGATGTGTCCCAGACTAGTCTCTAAGACATTAGAAGAGGTTTGAGCTTTCCAAGGTGAAACGCTTTCATTTGATTAACATTTCAATCATCATTTGCTATGACATTTGTATTGCCTTCTCTCCAATCCCCATCAAAGCCAGTGTCAGTGATGTAAAGCAAAGCTTAAATGGCAGGCGTGTGATTTTTCTGTGTTTGTTTGGGGACTGATATAACCTCTGGGTGTGTCCTCTTACTGTAACTGCTGTTTGCTAACATAAGATTACAGATTGCATCTGAAGTATGGGGAAATATTGAATTGAACTCCCATGTAAATTGCAATTTACTGATAACACATTTTAAAATAATTAACCATGAGAGAGTTAACATTATAAATGCTTTTTAACACTTGTGCTTCAAGTTTACGAGCTTGTATGTCCAAACATTTAAGACAAGGACAAACATGTACACTTAAAAAACCCGCCTTAATATGATATATGAATTAAAGACAAAAAAAGCCCTGATCATTTCTGTCAAAAATACATTCCCTATCAGAATTGTAACCTTTTACATGCTACTTTATTTACATAATACCTCTGTTGTTTTTTTTCATCAAGAATGTATGACTGCATTGTATTCTTTCTGTATAACAGATGAAAACAGTCCACAATGAGTTACATTCACTCCATCTGGTTAAAAATGAGTTTAGTGGATTCAGAAAAGGTACTTTACTTCATTCATCATTCATTAACATTATCACTCGGACCCCAAGTTCAGGCCATTGGGAGTTTCTCTCCCAAACTTCCCCCCCTGACTGAAACTTCCCCATTGGACTCCTTTATTTACTCCTGCAACATAGTGACATCACTATGTATCAATCAATCACTTCTATAAGCGCTCCAACACATTGTACGTGATAAGGTAAGGGGCGGGAAATCTCTAAGGGGAGCCAGCCAGCTAACCAATCAGAGCAGACTGGGCTCTGGTTTCAGACAGAGGGTGAACAAATGACATGTAATGTAATGTCCCATAGACACTACATACTGATACACACATGAACATCAGCAGCAGATGACTCTTTAAAGTAGAGACACTATTTACTGATATACACCTGAACATCAGCAGCAGATGACTCTTTAAAGTAGAGACACTACATACTGATATACACCTGAACATCAGCAGGAGAGGACTCTTTAAAGTAGAGACACTACATACTGATAAACACATGAACATCAGCAGGAGAGGACTCTTTAAAGTAGAGACACTATTTACTGATATACACCTGAACATCAGCAGGAGAGGACTCTTTAAAGTAGAGACACTACATACTGATACACACCTGAACATCAGCAGGAGAGGACTCTTTAAAGTAGATACACTACATACTGATATACACCTGAACATCAGCAGGAGAGGACTCTTTAAAGTAGAGACACTACATACTGATATACACCTGAACATCAGCAGGAGAGGACTCTTTAAAGTAGAGACACTACATACTGATATACACCTGAACATCAGCAGGAGAGGACTCTTTAAAGTAGAGACACTACATACTGATATACACCTGAACATCAGCAGGAGAGGACTCTTTAAAGTAGAGACACTACATACTGATATACACCTGACCATCAGCAGGAGAGGACTCTTTAAAGTAGAGACACTACATACTGATATACACCTGAACATCAGCAGGAGAGGACTCTTTAAAGTAGAGACACTACATACTGATATACACCTGAACATCAGCAGGAGAGGACTCTTTAAAGTAGAGACACTACATACTGATATACACCTGAACATCAGCAGGAGAGGACTCTTTAAAGTAGAGACACTACATACTGATATACACCTGGACATCAGCAGGAAAGGACTCTTTAAAGTAGAGACACTACATACTGATATACACCTGAACATCAGCAGGAGAGGACTCTTTAAAGTAGAGACACTATTTACTGATATATACCTGAACATCATATAGGGCTGCTCAATTAATCGTATTTTAATCGCAATTACGATTTCGGCTTGCAACGATTATGAAAACAACATAATCAAAATAAAACGATTATTTATTTCATTTAATTTTTATTTTATATTGTATTGGTTTTTCAGTTGAATTATACTTAAAGTTCAGGGTAATCAACTGTTAAAAACAGACTGTTCACATTTATTTTTTCAATAAATGGATGTTTTCAAAATAAATGGATAATCGTTTTTAATAATCGTGATATCAATTATTGACCCAAATAATCGAGATTGTGATTTTTGCCATAATCGAGCAGCCCTACTTTAAAGTAGACACTCCATACTGATACTGTGTCTGCTACTTCCAGAATGTACACCACTACACATACTGGCATTCAGGGGCCAGGGATTTTGGGCCCCATGAAAAGACATCACATTGGTTACTTAACATTTTTTTTCTTAATGTTTTTAAATTGTTTGGGCCCCTGTCAGTCACGGGCCCTTAGAATCGTCCTAACTTTTCACCCCCTTACCTAGGTGGTAAATATATTTATAAGTCAACACATTTATGTATTCATTTTTTCTTTGTTTATTCAGTCAACCAACACAGGTGAAAAGAGACAAGTTGGGGTGGCGTAACAGGATGATCAAGGGAGAAGCATCCACACAGAGAACATGTCTGATCATGGGCTCTGGGCTGTGTGCATGAGAGAAGCTGGATGTAGGATTCTTGAGTGTGTGCGTGTGGATACAAGCGTAGAGAGGCATAGGGGGGAGCAGTTTAAAGTCAACACACTCTGACATCACATGTTCAATTCACACTTTGATTTTGAAGTGCTTTTCCAAGCCTCTCACCAGGAAGTGCAAACAGGGGTGGACCTACAGTCAACATGCGACACCGATGAAAAAGAACAGTATGCAGTGTGAGTCAACCATTCTCCAGTATACCTGACAAATGAATTCACAGAGAGAAGGACGTGTCAGACAGAGACACAGAAACACAACGAGTCTTTATGATGTGAGAACAATAAGTCCATACATTTTACCAAATGATAGGAAATAGAATACAACTGCTAAGTCCCATCCTGTTCATTTCTCCCCCCTTACTTTGGTGTTCCCCGTCTGTTTGAACACAAAAACCATTAATCATCACCACATTTTATTGAACACCCTTTTAAGCTGTAAACAATATCTCAGACGACTGGTTTATATGAATACCTGCAGTGAAAAGACACTGAAAATGTATTCTAAAATTAGCGTGTGTGTGTGTGTGTGTGTGTACTACCTGATGGATGAACATAATGTAGGGTTAACCATTCATTTCCTATGGCGGCTATCTTGTTATGAAGTTGAGTAAAACCTCTAAATGCAATGGTAGTGGTGATCAGCAACTTTATATCCTCAAATACCAATGTGGAGGATATCAATAGGCCTTGAAGAGATCAAATGTAAAACACAATATTTATTATGATTGATGAAAGTAGAATATCGGTCAGATTGGGCCAGAACACGACAGGAGGGTTATGAAAAGCATTTCAAAATGTAAAACATTCAAAAATGTCCTTGGTTGCTTGGATAATTGTCAATTGCTATAGCAGTGAGCTCCCATGGTGCAGTGCGGTCACAGTGTGCGCAGCAGAGAGGATGAAGGCCAGCAGCACAGTGCTCTCCTCAGGACGAGAGGACAGGCTGCGGATCGACCCTGGAGACAAGGACAAGAACCAGGTGGAGTACAGGGTTAGTCTGATGTGAGGTGCACTGAAGAAACTGAAACATTGACTTCAATTAAATGTAGCCTATTATGTCAACAGATTTCACATAACTGTATTAGGTTAGTTGAAAGCAATAATATTAAGTTTAATAAAAAAAGAATAGGTTAATCTTAAAGTTATTGCTTTCGACTAACCTAATACAGTTAGGTGAAATCGGTTGACAATACATTTAATTAAAGTCAACGTTTCAGTTTGTTCAGTGTGCAAGGGAAGGCAAGATTATTTATATAGCACCTTTCAACACAAGGCAATTCAAACTTCTTTACAAAAATGAAAGACATTAAGAGCATTAAGAAATACATTATGAAATACCATTTAACAGTCTTTAAAAAGCAAAGAGAATTGAAAAAAACATAAAATAAGCTAATGTAAAAAACACATGAATAAAAGTTACAGTTGTAAGATATGAATAGTTAAATAAGAATCAGCAGAAGGTTTCTGGGAGTTTGTTCCAGATATTTGGAGCATAATAACTGAACGCTGCTTCTCCATGTTTAGTTCTGACTCTGGGGACAGAAAGCTGACCAGTCCCTGAAGACCTGAGAGTTCTGGATGGTTCATAATTTAGCAGGAGGTCAGAAATGTATTTTGGGCCTAAACCATTCAAAGCTTTATAAACCAGCAGCAGTATTTTGAAATCTATTCTTTGACACACAGGAAGCCAGTGTAAAGACTTCAGAACAGGAGTGATGTGATCCACTTTCTTAGTGTTAGTGAGGACTCGAGCAGCGGCGTTCTGAATCAGCTGCAGCTTTCTAATAGATTTTTTAGTGAGACCTGTGAAGACACCATTGCAGTAGTCGAGTTTACTGAAGATACAAGCATGGAGTAATTGTATTAATGTGACTGTTGAAATTCACCTAGATTTCTGGCTTTATCTGTTGTTTTGAACATTGCAGACTGAAGCTCCTTGGCTCCAAAAACAATTACCTCAGTTTTATCTTTGTTGAATTGAAGAAAGTTGGGTCAGATTAAATCTACCTGATATGTGTATAGTTTTTGTGACTGTAGCTTTCTTCCTTGAAGCCGTGTTTTGTGCCTCACACTTGAGAGTGACAGATTTGAGGGGATGATCCACGGTCACCTCCATCACATTGCCCCTCACCTTTCACATCAGCGCTTTTTCAGCTCCGGCTCGGAGCTGGAGCCTGAAAAGCGCCGGTTTTTCCTGTTCACACCGCAGCGGCGCCGGCTCTTAGCTCCAGAATCCGGTTCACTTCCAGCTCCAAAAAATTGTCGGTCTAGAGGCAAGAGCTTCGGAGCTGAGAGGTGGCGTCGCTTACGTCTCTCTTACGTCGAGGCGTGCAGGAAACTAAACCCACCTCCCCTGAACATGGGTTGACTGTCATGCCTGCCTACAAGCAGTAGTGCTTATAAACACACTTTATAAAGTCAGGCAACACTAATCAGGCTTCGTGTGATTCTGTTTATTTGTACCTTACTTTGACCATCCGTTCATTGTTATTGATCATTGTGGAGAGATGCAGACGTTTTGTTTTGTATTGTAGCAGCTATCGGATGGAATCAATACATGGGCTGCACAGGTTGTCGTGTCCGACTATCACAAGTAGAATCATAATAAAAATACGCCGGTAAAATGTGCCTGTAGAAAACAGTTTATGCCATGTCTATCCTACAGTTTATAGGATAGCAATAGCAAGTAGTCAGTTTAGCTTCGGTTGCTATGCTAACATCACCCATTTTATACCAGAGAAACTTTCATAACAGCGTTGTGATGCCAAACAGCGTCAATTCAGACTGACACACATTCACTTCGGCTAAGGGGAACTGGGGATATGTATCAGCTGCTTGTGTGAGTTGGACAGTGAATACTTTAGAGCGCCGCTGCAATGTGAGCTAACCGGGAGCTAACGGAGGAGAATAAACTCCCGTGGAAGAGCAGCCAGCACTGCAGCGGTCGGTAAATGCTGCAGAAACACATGAATAAACAATGAACCACGGCACTCTGGAGAAAAGCATAAGGTTGGAGAAGTCGTTATTTAATTGTATCTGGCTTCGTGTGATTAAAAGCAACACGATCATCGACCCGACGCAGTTGTTGTTGTTGTGAGCGCCGTAATGCCGTTGGGGAGCAAATCAGCGATGTAAACGGTGACGTCATGACGCAGCAGCGGCAGCACCAGTCGGGCTCTGGGTGGTGTGAACAGAGCGGGAGCAGAAAAGGGAAACCGGAGCTGAACCAGAAAAGCTCCCGCTCGGAGCTAGAAAGGGAAAAGCGCTGGTGTGAAAGCCGCAACAGTCTGACTGTTGACAGACGACACGTAGCGGCAGGAAGGCAGGCATTCAGCAGAGCACACAAACTGCTGCTTCTCTGAAATAGATATCACGTCTGGACCGATGATCTGAATCTCTGAGGGACCATCTGAGAGAAAGGTAGCGAGGATAGATCACAGAAAGCTTGATTTACATGTAGACTTGTTCATTTTTGATTATTTAATATTAGTGGAAATGCATTTTACCCAGGTAAAGGACCTTAAACTAGCAAATCCGAATCCTTGACTTACATGTCACCGTTATGTTTTGGGTAGCAGCGACGAAAAGCCCAGACACACTGTTGGTGGCTTTGCAGACAAGAGTTTTGGACTTGTCCATCTCCTGAGGAGTGATAGAAAGTACATTTCCTTGCCCACCTATCCACGGGCCTTCATCTGTCCTCCAGGCATACGTACAAGATGGCCGACACCGGGCATGGCAGCTGTAGGTGTGGCTCACCGATGGGTGCAGCCAACTGGGGCCTGTGATGGAAACATTGGCTGGTCCATCTGAGGGGAGAAAGACAGATGTAAGTATTTAAAATGTTCTATTGTTCATTGTTTTTTTACATAATCAAATTAATGTGTTGAAGTGTGGGGCAACACAACTTAAAACCTTTATTAACAATACAGAACAAAGCAGTGAGATTTTGCATGATGCACATCCCAGAGAACACACTGTTTATTGAGTCAAGGCTGTTAAGACTTAATGATTGAGTTGAATTACAGACTTCATTAGTTGGGCATAAAGCAAGAAACAGAAAACTGCCAGAAAATATACAAAACAAATGTGTTTAAACTCCAAAGGATGAGCAACACTGAAGGAAGTGTAACTTTAAGCCTCAGTTTGCACTTTAAACAGATTGAAATGAAAGCAGTTAAACTGTCTTTACCTAATGATTTAAAGGGCTTCATGGACATCTTTAGGATGAATGTATAAAGACAGATTAATTAGGCAGTATGAAGATGTCCTTGGACCTGTTTCTCTGACGGTAGATTGTTGTGTTGACTTTTCATCGTGCTTTTGGTTTCATGTTACTATAAGTATTAGATAGCAGCTGTGATTGAAAGACCATCTATTTCTGAGTAAGGGGTATAATAACTTTCTTCTCTGCTTAAATGTACATGTTTTGTTTTATAATAATTGCCATGAGTGGAATAAACCAGGACAAAAAAATAGAACAGAACAGAAGTGATAGATATAAGTCAAACCTTCAGGGTTGAAAAAAAAATCAACTATCTCTTACCTAACACTTGCAGTTTCTTGGTTGCGTTGGCAGACCCCCCTCTCCCGTCTTCTGCTGCGGTGCATGTGACCGTTAGGACCCCCACCCAACTGCTCACAGTGAAGGCCAGCACGTTGCCCTGGCCCTGGGCCCTCTGACTGTCCACAGACATGGAGAAGGTGCATGCCTTGCAGTTGGAAAGACACTCAACGCTGCTTGGCACTCCCACCGTTACGTAGTTCGGACCCACGATCTCACAGCTGATTTCCACTCCTGAAAATGTTAACACTCAGTTATCAGTGTGTGTGTGTGTGTGTGTTTGTGTGTGTGTTCCTGTTAAGGAAAAATTGGTGATTGAAATCAATAAATGATGGCCTTTTTCCAAATGTGGTTGTAGTGTTGCTTGCTGTATATTTAAATTGACCTCCAACATTATAAAGTGGACGTGGAATTATTCGGGATGATTCCGCACCTCTTTATCAGGACAAAATCTGTTCTCTTTAAACCTTCTCAGGATTGAATGGACAATATCTTATTTATTTATCCACTTTAACTAAATTAGAGGGCCAAAAACAACATTTTCCCTGGCTGACAACTTCATGTCTAGAACTGCAAAGTTTTACTCCCTAATGAAATGATAAAAGTAGTCAGACTCAGAGTGCACGTTTCTGTCATGACAACACACTCTCACTCCCTAAGCGTCCAGGAGCGACGTTTGGTCAGTTTCCGTGGCGTCCAGTTGTGACGCTCCTAGGCTCCTTCAGCGTCATAAAGGGACGCAAATTTAGCTTTTAACTGATTGCAATGTATTCCCATCTGCGGCGGGATTTGACGCTCATGGAAGCACGGCATTCGTTTGTGTCGGCTGCCCTTAAAGGCAATGTGAGCGTCCATTCCCATTGGATAACGGAGAATTGTACACCCGGAAGTAAGTATTCCTCTTACTGTCAATTGATTTTACAGTGATATCTGCACTACTCATCGACTAAAAAACACCAGATTATCCTTGTTAATTACACAACATTGATTGGTTTAAATTGTGTGCAATGCTTTTGTATTTTTCCCCTTCGATTCGGAGAAACAAATATTTTTTCGGAGTAACGGCCCGTCCACCCAGCGGCGTACGTTGAAGCTTCCAACGCTTCTGCCCATTCACTTTGAATGGGGTGACGTCACTTTTAGCCGAACTGCATTTTGGGAAGCGATGTGGAGCGTTGCTGGCGTCAAAAGTTGAGCAATGTTCAACTTTTGACGCCTCGACGGAGGCGTCAGCCAATGAAATCCCGTTTATTCAAATCTGCCAGTACAATCGCTAGCTAATCAAACCGCGTGTATGCTGGGAGAGACTACGCAGGTCATTTCCTCATATTCAAAAAAATTGAGGGAAAATTCATTGTAGCGGTAGTGAATCACCCGGTGCTGTATGATCAGTCTCTGTTCATCTACCGGGATACAAACCGGAGGAGCGAGGCATGGAGGGAGGAGGCAGAGACAGTGGGTTAAACTGGTAGGTTTTCGCCTGTTTGGGGATTTTATATCCAGTTTACTTCGTTTTAACATTGCTATTGATTTGTATGTCGGGGGCGGGAGATTCATGTGATTGGTTGTTGGTCGTGTTGCTCGCAAAAAATCCCCAAGCTTCAGATACGCCCACCTCCAAGCGTCAACGCACGCTGCTGTGTGGACGCTCCGTAAAGGCAGAAGACACTACACTACCCAGAATCCCCAGCTATCGTTTGGACTACACCATGTGCTCTGTTTGACAAACCCCGTTTTTTTTCACCATTCATTCCAATGGCTGGCGTCTATGTCACGTGATCTTCAAATTTCTCCCTGCAGAAAAAGAAAACATGGCCGAACTTCGTTTTATTCTCGGTGGAAAATGCCTAATTTAAAGTTAGTTGGGCCATTAAAATGTGTTTTGATGTCATTTGATGCGAGAAATATGAGTTGTTATTTCAGATTATGTGTGCAGTGGATGTACATGATCTTTAGTTTGCTAGTTATTACGAAGATTACTTCAGGAAATCGCGACGTTTTCATTGTTACCAAGGTGGTTGCTAGGACGCTGCTATCGATATTATTTCTGTTATGTTGTGTAACTGTTTAATGGTGTTATCTTTATTGCTACCCCCTTCCCCGTCAATGTATAGTGTTGGTCCACAGCGCAAACGTATTAGTTTAACAAAATCCGCATCTAAAGATACGTTATTTTCCCCTGTGCAATTCCAGTCTCACATCTCACAGCACATCGTCATTAACAAATACCGGAAACAGACCGAAAACATTTAAAAAAATATATAATACTTTATTCCGAGTGTGCTTGCTTTTCTCTTTGAAAGTCATCACATAACGGCATTGTAATACACGGTTCGGCTGCATTAAATATTACATATCTGCCGTAGTTCTGTATTTATAGAGCCCTGATGAGAAGACTTCTATAGACAAACATGAGGAACTGAAAACGTGACGTGGATCATAAATATATCAGCCATTAAACAACATCTTACATTTCTTTTCACACAATACGTCTCCTTGCAGTATCAACACTAATTCGGCTGACTTTTATATTTGATCCAATTGGTAGATAGGCTGTATTTACACCATAAAGGTGCACAGCTGATATAAAGGGACACCTAGTGGTTAAAGCATGTTATTGAATTTCATTATTTGTATTATTAGATATTAATAGGATCCCTATAAAGTATATTCATTACTCGTTATTCTCTACTAATAGTTAATTAAAGACTGTATATAATGACTATTTTGCACATCCCTTTCAAGATTTTCTAAGGTTTATTGACATAAAACATATCTCTTCACACTCGCATATCCACCCTGATCATTATCCATCACACATCCTCTGTTTTATTTATTTGATTTGTTGCATTGTCTTGTTTATGTTTCTTATGCTGGTGTTAGGTATTGTGTATCTTGTTTTTTTATGTGTTTGTACGGCGACCTTGAGAGCCTTGAAAGGCGCCTATATAAAATAAATGAATTATTATTATTATTTATATCATATAGGCCTACACAACTATGGTGTAGTTCTGCATTGAATGAAAAACTTGGGTCGCAGGTTCCTCAATAGTGCATTACAAGACATCTATCAATATTTGTGCATACCTCCAGCAATGTTAACTATGTTGAAGCACTTATTTTAACTGATATTATACATAATGTTTCATCTCCGGCCTTGTCAGATATTGAACAATCAATAAATAAAGAACACAGAATTTTTAAATATAAAACACAGAATTTGTGTGATTATACTAAATGATTTACAAATAAACACCACTGCATATTTACGACTGTTACACATGCTGATGTAACGCAAATGTTCCAACTTGGGATCAATAAAGTATATCTTATCTTAAGCTGATCGATGGCTACTGCCATATTTGCAAAATGTGCCTCTGAACCTTGACAAGTGCATGTTTCAGGCTTATCAATTAATGTAATGTAATGTTATCAATTAACAACAGGGGTCACAAACACAAGACCAGCTGTTAAATAAAGCTCTTCTGACCTTAGCTGGCATGTGTGTATATATATTAATGCTGCCCATTATGGGCACAAGCAATTTTCACCCATTTATTAATTATATGTTTTAAATTTGAGTGTTTCCTATCCCCTAAACCTCCAGGGATGTACACAGTTTAATACTGGCAACTTCTTATTATGGGAAATACGAAAACGTCTTTTAAAACTACAACTCCCAGTAGAGACGTGCCATAGATAGAGAACATGTTGCGAAACAGAATTTGGGGGCTCGTCATTTTTAATCAGGTTGGTAATTTGATAAATTCTAATCAGATGGTACATTTGTAAGCTTAGGTTAAATGGCGTTATTTGGCTGTGAGTCAGTTGAATTATGTCCTTCGCTTGAAGGAATAGACAAGTGTCGAAAAGACCATTTATTTCAGATCGCAGATCATTTTAGTCTCACGGTAAAGAAAAATGTGATAAAAGATGAGCTTAAGGCTCAGGTCATAGATCAGTTGGTGGAACGGGGTGTCCTTAAGTTGTCCGGCGAATCAAAGCTGGCTGTGTCTGACGGTACCATGGCCCATATAGAGTTCACACAGGAGCTTGATGGGGAATCCCTGGCTGCTGGCGCGTCGGGAGGGCAGGATGAGGAAGGTACACAGCGGGAGGCGCCGGGTACACTTCCTCGATTCGATGCACGTGCCATCACAGCAAGTGATGGCTCTCAAGATGTGGGGAGGATTAAAGTCCGCATAGCACGTCTTGAGATAGAGGCTAAGGAGCGGGCCGGGCAGGCACAGCTACAGTTTCAGCTGGAAATAAGGAAGCTGGAGCTGGATGCGCAGACACACGCACCAGCCCCACCCGCAGGTATGACACCCAGTTCCACTAACTTGAATTCTGTTGGCTTTGATATTAGCAGAAATATTTTGTTGGTTCCGGTATTCCGTGAGACTGACAAACATATGTGGAGTTCGGCAGGGAAAAGGGAAGCATGTCCGATAAATGGGTCACAATATGTAAATCGAATGATTTTGCTTCTCTGCGAGAATTGCTTCTGTTAGAAGAATTTAAGAAATGTTTGCCGGATCGTATTGTGGTGTAGAGTGTTTTACTGTTGCGAACCTGGGCATGTCATCGCCAACTGTTTGTCGCTGAAACGCAAAGAGCAGCCGCAGTCAGGCACATTAAGAGTCCTTATGAGTCCTTATGAGTTTTTTAGTCCTTCAGAGTCCGTTAGTCCTTCAGAGTCCTTATGAGTTTGTTAGTCCTTAAGAGTCCTTCAGAGTCCGTTAGTCCTTAAGAGTCCTTATGAGTCCTTATGAGTCCGTTATAGTCCTTCAGAGTCCGTTAGTCCTTCAGAGTCCTTATGAGTTTGTTAGTCCTTCAGAGTCCGTTAGTCCTTCAGAGTCCTTATGAGTCCTTATGAGTCCTTATGAGTTTGTTAGTCCTTTTGCCTTAAGTGCCCATAGTGTGCTATGACTGTGATAATCTGTGGCCTTTGTTTTGTGTAGCGTTATTGTGAACAGATAGCTGGTTTTAAGAGCCTGTATTTTTGGTTATATCATCTTTATTTTGAATTTATTATTAAAATCAACCTCTTACCAAGAACACCTGGTTTCGTGTTGCTTCCCTTTTACCCTAAGCGAGCTGGGGACGTAACATATTTGGGTGTACAATTCTCCGTTATCCAATGGGAATGGACGCTCACATTGCCTTTAAGGGCAGCCGCACAAACGAATGCCGTGCTTCCATGACCGTCAAATCCCGCCGCAGATGGGAATACATTGCAATCAGTTGAAAGCTATTTGCGTCCCTTTATGACGCTGAAGGAGCCTAGGAGCGTCACCACTGGACGCCACGGACACTGACCAAACGTCGCTCCTGGACGCTTAGGGAGTGAGAGTGTGTTGGTCATGATGGTTGTTGTCAGACTTTAAGTGTAAAGGCCGTGAAGTGTGAAGGGACGGTGTTTCACTTTTTTACAGATATCCTACTAAAATGAAGAGGAAATGAAATGTTAAGTATCTGGACATAAAAATGTTAACAACATGTTAAAAATCACTTACTATTATCGTCATCATCTAGTTCAGGCTCCTCCCCGTCTGCGGACAGTCCCGGCTGAAGAACTACGGTCAATACAACATATTCCATTGTCAGCTAAACATTAGTTTTATGAACCAAAGTTTATTCTTGGCCTTGAAAATACTATTTTAACATCCATCCCAACTTAAGAGCACAAGTTGGAGCTCCATTGTATCACTTTATTCCTCATTGTTGAAAGTGGTGTGTGTGTGAGTTGGACTCTTTTAATTTTTTAGGTCAAGAGTAGGGATGGGTATCGTTTGAAATTTATCGATTCCGATTTCGATTCCGGTTCTGCTTATCGATTCCGGTTCTTATCGATTCCCCGTTTCGATTCCAAAATTGTAAAATAAAGAGGTCAAACGTTTAGATAACAAAAATATATTTATTCTTAAAAGCTTTAACTGAAATTGTTACTAAAAAATATACATGCAATACAAATGTATTGCACAATAGCTGTGCTTTATTTTAACTGAGCTATGCCTGTGGCAAGCTATTAACAGGCATTACACTTTGCCTTTTATTTTTATTTTTTAGTGTAGTGGAGCCTCACTTCAGAGTGTTTACCGCGACCTATCTTTGGTGTTATGAAGTGACTGAGCTCGTGAAATGTCTACGGGAGGGCGGGGGAGCATCGCTGCGGGGCAATTGTGGACCTCTGTCGCCTGTCAGCGCAATTTATATGATGCCGTTTAAAAAAATGAAGGGCGGTGCCGGCCGTCAACGGCCCGCTGACGACCGGCCGTTCTGTGATTCTCCAGGTCCGCCCTGTATTCCACCGGGTCACCGCAGCACCGCGGTGCAGACGGACCCGCTGGAATACAGGGTCTACCGCGTTTAGGAACCGTTAAGCAGAACCGAAATTGTGTATTTTGTATGGGTACCCGGTACCCGGCATTTTCTTATCGGTTCTCATCTGGAACCGAGTTTCGGTTCCCAACCCTAGTCAAGAGGAATGTTTGATGATTGATTTTAAGCAAACGCGGACACAATACATAAAAGTGCTGCGGATCAAATCAGCTACCTTGCAAGTCAACAGATTAATCTTGGTTTTCAGCAGAAAAGGATGTCATATGGCTGATTGCTGAAACGCTCAGAAATCTCTCAACTATTGGCTGAATAACTATTTAAAGAGGATCATTTGCAATTAAATATGGTAAATCCATAAGTGATGATAACACACTAGGCTCAGTTTACCCTCTGCTGCTGCCTCACATGGTCTGACATGACCACTAGCTTACTGTGGCTAATGTTAACACATCTGACAGCAGTGGCGGCTGGTGGAACATATTTTTGGTGGGGCTGTTGATATAGTGAGTAAACCATTTTTTTTGGGGAGAAATGACCCCTTAAATGAGGACTTCTGGTGATGTAATGGCGCGTTTCCAGTGCAGCGCGGAGCTCGCTTTAATGCTGCGTTCAGACCGGACGCGATGCGAATATTCGCTTCGCTCTAAACGCTCCTATCGCATCGCTCTAGTCGCTCGAGTTTCACCGCGGCTGCCAGCTGTGTTTACTCGCATCATTCAAACAAGACGCGCTGGCTCGGGAGCTACAACTACAACAAAATGAACATATTTTACCGTGATTAAATTGTAATACACGTTTCTAAATGATGCCGACGTAACAACATACTGATACCGGTTAGTAAAAACCATGAATTAATGCTTTGACAAGTCTGCAGACAGACGGCAGGCGAAAAACCTTTTAGAATGCTTGTTTTCTGAATGGAGCTTGGCTAAGCTAACGTTATATATGCTCCGACCGTCCACACTCACAACAACGGCCTATACAGACATAAATAAACCAGCGACTGTATTCTCCATGACACAGATAGTCTGTGGTTTGTACTTGTTTAACTTTTGTCTAGTTTCTGAACAGATCGTATCTGTCCCTCCCCGGCTGTTTGAAGAGCAAGCATGGGAAACAAAAGATAGCATTTACCTGTTTGCATCCAGCTAGCCTCGTTGATACGTTTTGTCTTTTTCACGAGGTTGCTGTGATATATACAAATCGGGTTGGTCCGGTCCAAGGTCTTTAAGTATCAATTTATCTCCCAAACTTCTCCTTTGGAAAGGATTGGAGAGTAGCTCTTGCACGGAATTGGGTGCGGACCGAGGTCCGGCGACTCCACCTGCACACCATTCTCATCCAACCTCTGCGTCACCTTGGTCACTCACGAGTCTAAAAAACAACTCAGGTCAACGCACGTAAGCAACGTGGGCGCCAACGTGAGCGCCCTCATGACCAAAATATTTGACGGCGCTGATTGGCTGAAATTATGTTTCGGCGGCACAGTTTACTATTGAGACTTTTGCAACGTGCTGGTTGCTGCTGTTTGGCTCGGGGGCTCCGCCCGGTAATGATAAACTAATGCCACGGGCAAGGCCAGGCAGGAAACATGTGACTTATCAGTAACTTTAGACATCGTAACACAATTTTAAACGAGATTTTATTGTAGATTATACATTTTACTGATACCAATTGTATGATATTTACCTTGTTCATTAAAAATAAAAATATAAAATATATATATTTTTTAAATATATATTTTTTAATTTAATATTTTTTTTAATATATTTGTTTGTATGTGGGAAGAGGTGGGGCGGCGCCCCTAGCGCCCCTATGGGCCGGCCGCCACTGTCTGACAGGCTGTGTTACTGACAGTATTCAGTTGGTTTGCTAACTTTTTAACTTTCAATGTACTTTTACATTATTCCATAATTATCTCTTTGTCTCCAGGCTACAATGGCCACTGTTTGGCAAACTACATTATTAGATATACAAACAGTGTGAAAAGCAAAACCGAAATAGTATGAGTAAAAAGATGATGTAGTATGTTTAATATTTTTGAATTGTAAGAAGTATTTTTGTTGTAGCTGATGAAGGTGGAACTAACTGAAGAGTCTCCCCACTAAAAAAAAACGTTTCCCAACAGCAAATTAAACCTGAATGCAGCACTCTGACACTGTGCCAAAGGACTATATTTTTCATAAATAACAATAGATTTCTTTCAGAATGAAGATCCCTGTACTACCTGTCAGAAACAGCAGCATCAGCAGTCTGCAGTGATTCCAGTTTCCTCCCATTTTTTTAGATGTATGATCCATCATCCCATAACAATCTGAAGTGTTCAGCTCCCAGGAAACAGTCCGCTCTAAAGTCAAAGTCAGTCAAAGTCAGCTAGCAAACAGCTCTTATCAGAGAGAGCTGAGCAGAAACGTATTAATCACTCTTATGAAACTCCATTGATGTTAAAGAATGGCTGATCAGTTCCTTATAATGTGACTCACAGTTTCACCCCAAGTTTTTGTAGATTTTCTCATCCATTGAAAGGGTTAGTGGAGGATTACAGAGTGCTTTGGCTTCTGGCCTGGAGTCCATTTCAGCATTTGAGTATATGTAGGACGGCTAATAATAATAATAATACACTTTATTTTATGCTTTAACACAGTGGTTCCAAAACGGTGTGCCGCGGCACACTGGTGTGCCGTGAGGCAAGTCCGGGTGTGCCGTGGGATTTTGTGACAACCATACATTATTATTGCAATATACAACTACACAAAAATAATTATGTTTTAATTTACTATATCAGTACTTTGTAGGTTTATATGTACGTAATCTGCGCGACTTGTGCGTCCACATCTCCACGTGCAGTGCTGCATAAACATGGCTGAGTCAGCGATAACTTTCGAGGGGTGGAGGTATGCCCATTACTTTGAGTTCGTCCGAAGAATAGACAGGAATGTGACGGTGAGGTGCAAACTGTGTCCAGGCCAGAAGCTGTTATCCACTGCTGTAAACACCACGTAAAACCTCAACAAACACCTGCAAAGAACACATGCTAAGGTGAAGCTACCGCACACGCTATTTCTTGTTTGTTTATATCACGCAGTCTGTTCTTCTTCTCTGTCTTCCGGTTGTTGCCTGTTTTGAATGACAAATACACACTACCGCCGCCTGCTGGTAAGGAAAGTTATTGCCACTCACGCGCAGTTCGTACGTGCTCGGCGAGTAAAGTAACGAGTAAAGTAACAAGTTACTCTATGTAGATAATAACGAAGTAGTGTAATATATTACTTTTAAAAAAAAAAGTAATATGTAATATATTTTAAAAAATTAGTAACGACCCCATCTCTGGAGTTGGCGTTCTCTACTCTGATTTACATGAAGAACAACAGGAGGTCATGGCTCTCTGTTGAACAGGACTTGCGAGTGGCCCTCTCCTCAGCCACCAAGGATTCAAAAATTCTGCGCGCCCCGACAGGCACATGTATCTCACTAATTTGTAAGTCGGCAAAATATTTACAATAGCACATGTTTCAATGCTGATTGCTGAAATGTTACATTTATAATTTGTAGTTCAGGACCATGGACAATGCAGCTTCCTTGCATTGACAGTTCTCTGTGCTGAATTTCTGCTGAGTTTCCTTTGCCTCATTTTTAATTTTGTGACCTGTCTGGTTTAAATGAGTGTGTTGCTGCTTTGATGAAGCCTAATTTGATAGAGTTTCAAATTAATTTCTGAAATATTTCGTTAATAAATATTTCATGAGTAATATAGTTGTCTTTGTCACATTTTATTTGGCATTAGTAAATAATTATGCACATTTACAGATATTTTACATGATATGAGTAATAACACGTGTTATAAGGGCTATTTTGCACAATAGGTGTGCCTTGAGATTTTTACTTGTCCTTTGGTGTGCCTTGGGCACAAAAAGTTTGGGAACCACTGCTTTAACATACAAACACACGGACAACAAGTGAATTCAAAGATTCAACTAAACATGAGAATACATAGTCAAAAACAGAGCAAATAATAAAATAGAAATACATAGAATGAGAATAAATGAAAAATAAAATACGACTAAAAGTAGTATCACATAAAAGCAATTCTAAGAAAGTGAGTTTTTAAAAGTGAGAGGGATTTCTTATAAATACCATAATGACATGAGACACAAACAGGGGCATGTCTCAGATATGTTCATTATAGAGGTGTATTGGAATTTTATATTGGAAAAATGTTTATACAAGATGGCATCATCAGAGGGAAAAACATCAAATACTATTTTATAATTACACTGAACAAAAATATAAATGCAACACTTTTGTTTTTGCTCCCATTTTTCACGAGATGAACTCAAAGATCTAAAACATTTTCTATATACACAAAATAACCATTTATCTCAAATATTGTTCACATATCTGAAAACATCTGTGATAGTGAGCACTTCTCCTTTGC